>NC_136067.1:1526325239-1526519833 GCF_964261635.1 Lissotriton helveticus | reverse complement strand
CACCCCTGTCTCGTGCCTCTCGCCAATGGGAACTCCCTTGAAATACAACCATTGGCCGTAACCCTCGCCACGGGTTCAGTGTACAACAACCTGACCCACGAGATGAAGCTGGGGCCAACCCCCATATGCTCCAGGACCGCAAAAAGATAGCTCCATTCCACCATGTCAAACGCCATCTTGGCATCCAAGGACAGCACTGCTGCTGGTTCAGTTAATCGCGGGGCACGCGCCAGCACTCCGTGCAGTCTCCGCAAATTCAGCGCTGTGCTGCGGTGTGGCATAAAGCCCGACTGGTCCGGATGAATGAGGCGCGGCAGATGGGGCAGTAATCTAGTGGCCAATAGTTTCGCCAAGATTTTATTTTCGGCGTTAAGGAGCGAGATGGGGCGGTACGATCCGCACTCCTCAGGGGGTTTGCCGGGTTTCGGTATTGCTACTATCGTGGCAATGCGCTGGTCGGGGGTAACATCCCCCGCTCCCGGCTTTCCTCGTACATTTCGAGCAAGGGAGTGGAGAGAGTCTCAGACATGATCTTGTACCATTCAATCGGCACCCCATTCGGGCCCATTGCTTTCCCAGGGTGCAGCGCCGCAATGGCTGCCTGTATCTCTGCGGACGTCAGATCCGAATCAAGTTCATCCCTCGCGTCCTGGGAGAGAGTACGTGTCTGCACCCCTAGGAGTGACCCTTCTACCATCTCCCGAGTGACATGCGTGTCAGGGGAGTAAACTATACTGAAGTGGTCTGCTAGGAGCTCCACTATTCGCACTGGATTGGTGTGCAGCACCCCGCTCAAGTCTTTCAATTGCAGTATGGCCCTTTGTCCTCCACGTTTCTTCTCCAGCCAGGCCAAGAGTTTACCTGCCTTATCCCCTATGTCGTATATCCTATTTGTAATCGCCACCATACCTCCCACCACTTTATGTCGTAACAGGTCGGTGTGTCTCTGTTGACACAACCGGAGCGTGTGATATGTGTCCTCATTCGGGTTACTCTCTTGATCCACCGTCGCCCTGTCGAGCTGTTCCTCTAATTCTGATAACTCCAGGTTTTGTGTGCGTTTGTGCTGTGTAATAGCCGAGATCGCCTGCCCTCGGAGAACCGTTTTATAGGCTTCCCACAAGGTTATATGGGAGGACACCGATCCTTCATTATCCGTGAGGTAAGATCTCGTACCGGCTTTCAAAGCCTTGGCTATCATAGGCTCCTTAAGGAACCCCGGGTAAATAGGAAAGGTGTGTCTGTGAGTGCGCACCTGGCTGGATAGGGTCAGTGTCAGCGGGGAGTGGTCAGAAACCCCTTGTGGTTTAATGTTAGTGTCGGTGACATTGAGAAGGCCCCCTTCCAGTGTAAGGAAGTAGTCTATCCTCGACAGGCTACCGTGGACTGCTGAATAGTATGTGTATTGGTGATCCTCTGGGTGAAACTGTCTCCATATGTCCACTAAGCCCTGCGCTTCCATGAAGTCAAACAGTTTGGACGGCCTATGT
The DNA here is from genome assembly GCF_964261635.1 of Lissotriton helveticus. Classification (NCBI taxonomy): domain Eukaryota; kingdom Metazoa; phylum Chordata; class Amphibia; order Caudata; family Salamandridae; genus Lissotriton; species Lissotriton helveticus. The sequence continues at coordinate 1,526,518,343 of NC_136067.1, read as the reverse complement.
GTAGGTGTGCGCACAGGGGAGCGGTCGTGGGAGTGGTTGGCCACCACATTAAAATCACCTCCCACTATCAGGTCACCCTCCGGAAGGTTTAGCAAGAAGTTACCTAAGTCCGGGAGAGCAATAGCGTGCAGCGCTGGTGGAATGTAGACTGAGACCACATTAAGCGGCTTCCCGTCCCACTGCCCATGAATCGCCGCAAAGCGTCCTTGCGTGTCTACTTTAACTGAGCGCACTATAAACCTGGAGGAGCGGTGCATCAATATCCCAGGACCCCGGGACCCTTTAGTAAACTCAGAGTGGACAATCATACTATAGCCCTTCCTATCCAGGGCCCGAGTCGCCGTGCCAGTTAGGTGAGTTTCCTGCAGCAGGACCAGGGCTGGGTTCAATCTCCTAATGCTCTGTAAGACCAACCCACGTTTTATTTTGTCTCCTAGGCCCCTTACATTCCATGACATCAAACACAGTGACGGTGCCCGCCCCAAGTTAGAGTCCCCCCCATCATAGCAGAACAAGCGGTAAGTCGGCCGACTGCCGCATCGCATGAGACAGCATGTGATGTGAACACGCATTCTACTCTGCAACACCATTACTTTATGCATTCGCAACATATGGTATAGTCCCTGACCCTTTGTAGTATTCAAAAACCAGAAACACATCCTACCCCCAACTCCCCCCCTCCCTGCCCCCCTGCTCAACGGACTCAAAACTGCCCACCCCCCCAACTCAGCAGAGTGCCTGATCCCAACCCAAAACATAGTACTTGCTCGCTGGGGTGAAGGACTCTCCGGTATCAGCGGCCCCCCTCCTCAGCCGCGGAGGCCCTCAGCCCAGTGTCCAGGGCGGCATTGTCTGTCAGCAGTTCTGCCAGTTCAGCCATAGAAGATTCACGAATCACTGTTCTTCCTCAGCCTCGTCTTCCTGAAGATCAGTCAAACGGGGGGGAGCCTCCGCTCCTTCCCCGGCGGATTGTGAGCTCTGTCGGGATCCTGTGGTACGATGTTTATGCTGCCGGTTAGAGCGACGCGGAGGGTCCACCTGTCTCCAACCCTCCAGCCACTCCTGCGCCATCTCCGGGGAGTCGAAAAACCATGTCTTGTTGTCTGCCACAATTCGAAGTCTAGCCGGAAAAAGCATTGAGTACGAAATTTCCCTAGCTCTCAGCTCCTTCTTCACTTCGAAAAAGGTTCTCCTTCTCCTTGCGACCTCTGCTGTGTAGTCCGGAAAGAAGGCCAAAGTAGAGTTCTGGATCTTAAGAGGGGGTGAAAGTCTCGCCGCCTGCAGGATGGCATCACGATCTCTGAAATTAAAGAGTCTTGCTATGATCGGCCTGGGGTTAGCTCCCATTTGCCTGCGTCCACCAGGGACCCTGTGTGCTCTTTCCACTGTGAAGAAGGCGGAGAGCCCCTTAGGCTGTAGTTTCTGCTTGATTAAGTCCTCCACGTATAGGTCCATCGCCCTCGTGTCTTCCGACTCCGGCACACCTATTATACGGATGTTGTTCCGTCTTGAGCGCCCTTCCTGGTCATCGAGCTTGTCCCGTAGTTCCTTATTTTCCTTCAGGACGCGCTCCATACCAATCTGCAGCTCTGACACATCGTCCACCAAAGACTTGGTCACCACCTCCATATTATTCACTTTCTCCGACATCTTATGGAAGTCCGCTCTTATTAGCGTGATTTCGGCCGAGATCGATCCCACGGTGGCCTGTACTTGCGCGAGGGCCTGCATGACATCGTCCAGGGTCGCCTTCTTAGCCCCCGCCGCGTCCGTTGATTTGCCTTGTTGTGTTTTGGCGTCCGGGGAAGAGGAGACGGGCTTCTCATAAGCAAAGCGATCCAGGCGGGATTGCGATGTCCCAGACTTCGGGCCCCTTCCAGCCATCTCGACAGTTGTGGTCCCCTAACGCGGATGTTGTCGGTGTCACTCTTCTCCGGGTCAGCGCTGCCTCACGCGTTTCGCCAAACCCGGCGCCTTCTGGCCCAGGTCACTCCTTGGGTGGTCACAGAGCGTAGTAGAAGTATTCACCTGGTCTTTGTGGGCACACCCCAATCCGCACAGCATCCAGCGGCACCACGCCGTATAGGGCCCCCCCTCGCAGCCCACAGCGGGGTTAGTAAAAGGTAGTTGTCTGCTTCGGCCGTGGGGCGGGTTTGTGAACGGACTCCTTGGTAATATGGAAACCCCTCACTGCAGTGCCGAACGTTGCGCCACAGCTCCGCGGCCTCCGAACCACGCAACTGGGACTCTCGTTGCGATCTTAGGGCCCGTGGTATCCGCAAGGGAGCAGCCAGAGGCTAGCAAGTTCGATCTACGGGGGTGATCGCCCGCCCTCCGAATCAGGGCTGGCATGGGTGAAAAAGTGTCTTGTTGACCGCCCGGATCAGTGGCAGCGTTATTGGTCACAGGGCAATGGAGGACCCCCCGGTGTCCGTCATGCAGTGGCCGGTGGCGGCAAAGCACTCCCGGCCCAACTCCGCCGCGAGGGAGGGCCGCCGCAACCCAGGCAGGGTCGACCACGGCCTCCAAGACGGCGGCTCGTCTCCCCGGGATCTCTGCCCCGCCCTCCTCCGTCTGACCCGGCAGGCCGGCCGGATCCCTCTCCTCCTCACCTCTGCCTCCTGCTGGGGTCTCCGGGGGTGCGCTCCGTGCCGGTGAATGCCGGCGGTCCGTAAATGCTCAGTGGGTTCCTCTGTGTCTCCGCCCGGCCCGAGCGGGCGCTTCCGGTTCCCCTCTGCCTGGAGCTACCAACTTCCTGTCCGCCCCGCCGCTCAGTGTAGTCCCCGGTCTGTTCGCAGACTACAGGCCCACCAAAGTATCGTCTGAATCTGGCGATCCCGATCACGGGTGAACGTCCCGGTAAGCTAGGATGTCGCCGCCCGGTCCTGGGCTTCGGCGCCGTCCCGCCTGGGCAATAAATTACACGGATTAGTGCTCGGATCGACTAGGAGGCCGCTTCACTCACGGAGCTCTCCTCCTAAGCAGCCGCCATCTCCGGCTGCTGGCCACGCCCCCCCGAGAGGTGCATTTTTGACTAAACATTGAGACATACGTACAATAGGAGGCTGCAATGTTAGATACACACCATCAGGAGAACATTAAATACGAGCATGCAACTTCTTTAGTATATCCAATCCTAGCAACATTTTGCCACTACTAGAAGTAAGCAAGAATGGTGAGTCCACAGTAACAGGGCCAATAGTAAAGGGAAGTGGCTTTGAAACGGGGCTTACCACGGGATTCCTGAAAATCCCACCAATACGGTATTTTGCCCAGACAGAGCAGCCCCCGGGACCAATGTATGAGCAACTGCACTATTCATTGCTCCAGTATCCACCCAAAAATTCTCAGATGTCCTCATCAATTGCCCCTGTACATAAGGCCCCTGTTGTTCAACTGGTACTGATATATGGCCCCTGCTCTGTCCGTGGCTGTCTCATGCATAATTATTTCCATCATAGCAGTCTTCTTGATAATCCTCATTATAGTATTGCCTTCCTTGAAATTCATCAAAATAGTTCTTTCCCGGCTCATCACCGGACCTGTCACCACATCTCATTCTATTCCGATCAGTACCTCCTCTTCCTCGTCCTCGATTAAAACCACCCTGTTCCTATAATAATGGACACTGGGCTTGCCAGTGTACTTCCTGTCTACAATTGGAACACTGGTTAATCCTTATAGGAGGACCCTGACCTCCTCCTCCTCTCATCATTGCTCCTCTTGGGAAGGAGCCCCTTCCTCCCCTTCTACCGTTTTTCCTTCTGCTGATTTGCGGCAGCAGTACTCTGGTTTTCAACTCCTTAACCTTTTTATCCGAATCATCCTTGCTCTCATTTTCTCGATGTTCATAATACTGGGCCATGCTAAGAATAACTGAGGGGGTTGAAGTGGTCCAAGTCATTTCGGCAGCCTGTAAACGTGTCTTTATTTCTGGTAACAAATTAGTGACAAATCTATTTACAAAAAGCTGTATGCCACCTTCTGTGGACAAATCTTGTCCACTGAAGTCAATAAACACTTTCTCAAACGAGTAAAGGAATCACACACATTTTCATCCTTTTTTTGGTTGCAGGCTGCTAGCTTATCCCAATCCACCTTTCGTGGAGGAATAAGGGTTTGCATATATGTTATAATTCCAGCTGGTATAGCTAAAATCTCGTCTTTATGCTTGTCGCCCGGTTTTAGATCTTTGTCCCATGTCTTTATTTGATCCCAGGTCCCTCCAAGTTCGGCAGCATGATCTGAATCATGCACCTGTCTCCATACATCTACTGGGATCAAAAGACCGAAAAGTAACTCAATGTCAGCTAAAGTCATAATGGCTGAATTCGCGGCTTCTGTCAGTTCTTTATAATAAGCCGTGGGGTTTTTTCGAGGGTCAGGAAGTTGGGCTTTTAACCCCTTCCATGCTCATGACGAGCTCAGCTCGTCATGCAGTACACTGCTCCTGTGCTCATGACGAGCTGAGCTCTGTCATGAGCAATGGGAATCTAGGTCCTGGAGGAGGAATTGCCTCAGCACTAATGTGGTTAAAGTAAGAACCTCACTCCGCTTCCAAGGGTTATAGACCCACTGCTCCTGGAAACATGCCTCTACACGTGGTCTGGTTACTTGGCCCCCTCCATCTAACACTTCAGGAATCTCTGGATGGAAAAGAGGGTGCACTCCTCTCATTGGACACTGTGCCCCTACATCCGGACATTTCCTATTCATTCGGTCCCGATATTGGTGACCGTCGTTCCTCTAGCTGGGGGTGTTAAAAATACTGGGGACAAGGGAGAGGCCGCAGCTGACCCCGGTAGCAAAGTAATTAAATCTAAGGTAGTTGACCGAAAGGTAGGAGGTGCGGACAACGGAGCAGGCGGGTATAAGTATAGGCGAATTTTGTGAATTCGCAATTCGCGAAAATGCGTATTTACTGCCACCCTCTGTTTCACCACTGCCACCCTCTGGCTCACCCATGCCACCCTCTGGTTCATCACTATAGATTATGGGGGGAAAAGCACACCTGCCCTGCCTCAACTGACATGAATTACTTTGGGGCTGATGAATGTGTCACTGAATTTGAGCTGGCACCTGCTTCCTTATCTGTAAGTGCTTCCTCATTAATGATGAGCTTGAACTTTTGCACCTGCTAAGTGCTTTCAGTTTTGTAAAATTCGTTAGCACACCTGCCCTGCCTCAACTGACATGAATGAATTAGGGGCTGAATAATGTGTCACTGAATTTGAACTTCCAGTCTGGCACCTGCTTCCTTATCTGTAATTGCTTTCTGTTGCAGTGAATTTTTTTTTAACAGGACCTTTGTGGCATACTTGTAGCTATTCTCTGAGCCTGCTGTGAGGGTCAGAGCAGGGTCATAGAATAGTTGCAAGTAGGCAACTGAACTCTGGAGGGGCACCTCAGGAAGCACTACAGGGAATGGTTACTAATGATGAGTTTGAACTTTTGCACCTGCTGAGTGCTTTCAGTTTTGCAAAAATTGTTTTTCTGGAATTTCGCGGGATTCGCGGGGCGCGAATTTGCGCGAGATCGAATTCGGAAGCCGCGAATTCGTGCGAATATGCAATTTGTTTTTTTGCGGCGTGTTAGTTCGCGTGGTTTTGTGCGTTTTAGCGAGCCGCTTGTAGCGCAACGGCGCGAAGTTACCCTCGCGGTCGTACATGGGCACGGCCATCTTGTTTGCGTGACGTATTTCCGTTTCCGGGCGCTATGTGTAATCTCGCAAAGTGTGCGGCTCGCTAGTACAAGTTCGCGTGTGATCGGGAGGGAAATCTCGCGTGAACTTACCCACGCGGTCGTGAACCGGCGCGACCATCTTGTTTTTCATTCATTGCTATGGTTCTGGGCATGCTCTCTGTATCCTCTGTCAATCTCTGCCATCCTTTGCTTGTTTGAAGTTTTTTTTAATCTATTTTACTTATTATCTATCCCTCTATTTTTCCAGCTCTATATTTTTGTGTTTTCTGCTACTTTTGGTTAATTTTAAACTACTTTTTTAAACTATTTTCTTTTCTTCTTCCCTATTCTATTTCTTATTTATTATTTACCTTCCTTTCTGCCCAGACCATGGTAAAGGGAGCTGGGAAGCAGCCTGAGAAGGGGAAGGGTCCCGCACTCCGTGCCCGGCTCCCGTGCGGGCGTTTGAGGGGGGGAGCAAGTCACAGCCCGGGAGATCTTTAGCGCGGAGGAGGTGGCCGCACTAGTGTTTTATGTCCAGTGCCGCCTCCCCAGGACCATCATGGCAGGCGGCAAGATCGTTAGCGGCTACGGGCTTCGGGAGCGCCGGAAGCGGTGGAAGAAGGTGTGCCGGGCCATGTATCAACACTCTCGGGTCCGGCGCACCTACAACCAGGCCACCCACCGTTGGACGGATCTCCTGGACCGGGAACGCGACTTGCTCGACCTGCTCGGCATCGAGATCCCCGGGCTTGGTGAGTAGTAGTAGCTATTCATCACTACTCTGTTTTCTCCTGCTCTGTGTGTTATTATATTGCAAATTTTTGTTTTTTACCAAGAGCAATAATGCTGCCGATTACATTGTAATACAAAAGGGGATGATGGACGGAGCGTTTGAGCAAATCAAACACTCACCCCCAGTCACCTGATCTGGGTTTAATCCATCACCATTCTTTAGATCACTCGGCCACCCCAGTTCAGACATGGCTATATGCAAATCAGTCTGACCCTGTGCCTCATGGGAACAGTCCAGCCCGAACTGCCAAACCATGTCTTACCTGGACCGGAAACAAGCATCCTGGGACCGGTTTCGGATTCATAATCCTCATCAGCCAGGCTATCTTGAATCCAGTGGCCAAGAGAGCAAGGGACTCACGTCTGAGCATACCCTGCCACACTTAGGGCGAACAAAGCGATACAAAAGGGGATGATGGACGGAGCGTTTGAGCAAATCAAACACTCACCCCCAGTCAACTGATCTGGGTTTAATCCATCACCATTACATTGTAGGTAAATTATATTACAAAATCTTCTGTGCATTTCAGGTGCACTGCTCTCCTTCTCAGTAGCGTGGCTACTATGCTTATTTGTTTTCGATTTTGTGTTCATTTCATTGGCCTGAGAAATTATGTATGAGTGTAGTTTAAAGAACTGCGTAATGCTAGACACTAAGGGTCAGATTTTCAATTACCGGAGCATCCCTGCAAAGTAGCAGGGATGCGCCAGTAATTGTGCGCCACGCCACCACCACCCATGGTGCACCGTATTTACAATGCGGCGCACCATGGGCCCAAAACGTCACCGAAGCGTTATGCATCTGTGCCGTAAAGGCGGCGCATTGCTGGAGTTGCGTCGCAACGATGGCGCAGCTCCAGCAATGCTCTGGGGTGCCCTATCTCCCCAATGCTGCGTCAAGCCTTACGTCTGCTTCATTCAGGCGCAGGGTTTGAGTCACGCATCATTGTCCTAAAAGTGACTGATTGAAATCTGGTAGATTTCCCTCAGCCACTTTTAGGATGCGTTCCTGCGCAGGAACGCCCTCCCTTGCGCCGGAACACCCCCTGATGGCGCAGGGCTTTACAACGTGATGCATCTCCCATATGCGTCACGTTGTTAATATACGCCGCACCATGGCGCCTCTTTTGTTCTGCTGCTGCGTCACAAAAGTCACGCAACAATGGCGCAAAAGAGCCGCAAGGGCCTTTTAAATCTGCCCCTACAGACTCAAGTCCAGTCTTTCCTTTGTACACCTGGCAATAAGAAGAAATATTGGTGGTGGATTGATAGTTTGAGTATTTTAATGACTGGTTAATGTAGTAGGAAACTTTTTAGTGTTGTCGCTGATCTGCAATCACGATGGAGTTTGTCTGTCACTTCGCGTGCTGCGGACTCCTGCCTGCCAGTCCTAGGTGAACCTTTTTAGTGGTTTGTTTAGTGAGTTACATAACTTTCCAAGTCGACGTTCCGCAAATCAAGCAATACTAATATCGTAGTAGACCACATGAGATAGGTCAATATTTCCCGTGGAATAGTTGTCTATTTGCTATTTCGCCAAAATATGTTGTTATTGTTCTTTTGAAATGTTTGATTTGGTTGACAACAATCATCCATGTTTTCGGGTCTTTCTTTCTTTCATGTTGTACATCAGCTCCCCCAAGGGGCAAGAGGACAGAGGAGGAGGGGTTATCGGCTGCTGCTGCTGTTCAAGCCCAGGATCGGTCAGGCGAGGGCTCCTTTGCTGGCCCCGGTAAGTTTTAATTTTAATATAGAGTACCTATTTTTTCCTAGCGTTCCTCATTCGATTGTTTCTAAATCGTCTTTGATCTTCTTGTAGACTGTATCTAAATCCTTATCCTGCCTCTACTATGACTCCCTGTGGTATTACTAGATTATTCTTATTAGTCTGTCTGTGTAGCTAACTAAGATTGCACATTTGGCAAAAGGTGTTAAACGAAACTCCCATTCTAGTCAGCAATAGCTCTATGCAGTCCTCTGGGATTGTCCATAATGTCTTTTCAAGTCTTCTAAATGTTTATGCTTTGACAATTACCAACAATAAAAAGGTGAATGACCACCAAGAAAGAATAAGATACTACTTTACTTTTGGTTTGGATAGGAGAACAATCCAAACTACTACTGTTGCAGGGACAAATCTGCACAAACAGAACTATGGACACTAAATAGTGCATTGTTTATCAATTATAATAGGCGCAGGTAGACTTTCCACATACCTCAGTGATATCAGACTTTGAAGAACCCCCAATCTCCTTACTGACTAGATAGTGTGGCAGAGTCATTTAGCTCCGGAATTCATCGATGATTGATCCCCAATGATGATTATCCAACGCAGGACAAGAGTACGGAGTCAGAGTCCAGAAGTGTCAGAGGCACGGACTCATGCTTGCAAATTGCAAACCCTTTTGCTCATTCACTCTTGACCAAAAACACAGAGTCTATTTAAGTTTGAAAGCTTTATTAAAAGTAAAAATATTTATTAAAATCAAGCTTGTCATAAAACATAAACGGTTGATTAAAAATGGAAAAGTGTTTAGTGATTTATTTCACACATTTATTGTGGGCGAGCCGAGCCCTCACCTGGTTTGAACTTTAATTTTTCTATTTGGTGCTGAATCGTTGGTCACTCCGTCCTAGTGTTGATGATTTGTTCTTAGAAGTGAAGCTTCTGTCTGTTATGAGAAAAATGGTGCGTGTTAAAAAGCAAGGGCCTTATTTATGAAGGCCTTGCGCCACCGGTGCGTCACTTTTAAAATGGGAAAAAGTGACGCACCGGCGGCCCAAGGCCTTCATAAATAAGGCCCCAAGCATTCATCAGTTGTGCCAAAAAGTGCAGCAAGACAACACCCTTCCCTGGAAAAAGGGACATTTTTACTTTAGAGTAGACAGTCACAAATTATTAGATTGGTTTCTCTATTCACATTTCTTCATTCCTAGACAAAATACTAGTGAGTGGTGTATGTCTATGACATCTAACATTCTTAAATGTACTTTGTAGGTGGAACATCTGGTACTGGACCCAGCGCGGAGGTGGAGGAGGACACTTCTGGGGAGGAGGCGGTGCAAGTGCCGGACGAAACTGCTGTGCGGGTTGCCACGGTAGTGGCGGGCAGTGGTAAGCTCTTATATTCCTTACTTATTGAGATCGCAGACTGCATAGTGTACTCTCTCCACGGGTGTAGTATATATGTTCTACAGTTAAGTTACTATACTGTTAAGCAGACTTTAAAATTTAGAACAACGTTTTTATCAACCAGGTAGTAGCCTCTTCTAAATTTACTTCAACTCAGCGGTGAATTTTTTTTCAAGAATCCAAATCAGATCTGAGATGAACTTGATGGATGGGATGAACGAAAAGCGAACGAAGGGTGTAAGTAAGTGTGGAAGGACGAGCAAGTTAAAATAATTGATGACTGACAAAGAAGAATGATACGTGTTTGATTGGTGCCCGAGGTGGCAGGGAAGGAATATGATGCATGGTTGGGTGAAGGATGAAGCAAAGATGGGTGGAAGGAGAACAGCCTGGGTGGGTGAAACAGAAACTGTATGTGTGGGCAATGTATGCTTTGGTTGAAGTTCAAATGCAAGTCAAGCAGAGATGTATGGCTTGCGGTTTCCCAAATAACATGAAAAGGTTGTTTTCCCGTGAGAAAACGTAAGGTTTGTCCAGATGAGAGACATGAAGAAGAATGATTGAAATATAGTTTGAATGGATGGATGCCTGGATCATGGTACTATCTGACTCTTAGATAGCATATGTGTATCTAGAGAGAGTAGAAGGTCACTGGATGAACTAAGTGTTACTTTGAAGAGCATGTAACACCGCACCCGCACATCCGTCACAGTGTAGGAAAGGCAAGGAAAAGAAGTTGTAATTTTGTCCGAATACTACCATGAATAGTAGCAGTAGTTTGTATTGCAAGCACAGCATATATCCGGCTATTACGATGGCCACTCACTACCTCTGTTAATAAGTTTAGTAGAACTCGGTCATTCATGTGTGGATGTATCACTGTTCACTCAATAAAAAGCAAAGCACCTAAAGTCATCCCATATGTAAGCAAATACATACCATGTGCAGTGATAGATAATCAGATTATTTATCTTCTTCATTTTCCTTTTCTAGTATTCATTGGCACTGTAGGGTGAACGTTAAATTAATTAAGCAGTAGCCCTTGTAACAGAGTATTCTCAGTGCCACCCCTAATAGAAAAGTAAGAGCATCACCACCTGCATGTACTGGACTGGTACAGTAACGCAAGTCTGTCTCACTCATCATGGCGGGCGTCTGTTTTTCTCGGGTGCAAGTTGACTGCGCTGGCGTTATGCCGGCTTGCAGCAGTTAACGTACCAATTTTTCTAAACAAGAGAGAAGAAAAAGAATAAGACAGGTGTACTTTCATAGTCGACTCTATCCATTAGAGTCGACTATGAAAGTACACCTGTCCATAGTCCATAGTGCTCGTAGAATTGATTCCTTAAACTCCCACTAATGTTAGAGCAAGGATGAAGAAGTGGGAGGTTAGAGAGATACTGGCCACAATAGTTATGTACTGCGCTTGCAAGTTGCTAGTTCTACTGTGACACAACTTTCTGCTGAATCATTTTGTGTTAATCTTAAAGAGCATTGGTTACAGACTATGTCTTTCTTTCTTCATATAGATGCTCCTTCCAAACCAACACGGAAGGAGCTGGCTAAAAGGGCCCGGCAACGGAGGCTGGAGGCCACTGTTGCCGAATATTGACAGCTGGTGGCCCAGGAGGAGGAGGACACGCAGAGTACGTCGACAACATCCACGGTGACACCTGCATCCTCCTCCGCGCTCCCTGGGTCAGCCAGTCAGCGCAGCAGGTCTCCAGCGGTACGGAGCCGGGGTACCGCAGCCACCCGCCACCGCCGAGCAGCAAAGAAACCAGATGCCCCCCACAGCAGGTGCAAGGCACGCGTTCACCGCCTTTCACTTAGGGTGTCCTACCACGAGTAGGAGCTCCTCAACACCAAAACCCTGCTCGAGACCCTCCGCAAGGAGCATGCCGACTTGGCCCGAAAAGTCAACAGCAGCCAGCAGTAGGAGGAGACTGTCTCTTGCCCCTTTTTTAAAGACTTCTGGGGGGTGGGAATTGGGAGTTGGGTTTTCTGCGTTTTTGGACTTAGTTTTCACAGACATTCGTTGGGGTTCGGGAGGGGGGGTGGGTTGGGTCTTGTGGGAGATTATTTATGTTAGGGATATATAAATATACTTTAAACTTTATCTTAGCATGCGTGTTTTTTACTGCTTTTGAGGCTGGTGGGTGGGGGTTTAACAGTAAGTTTGTTTTCCTGAAACTTAAGTGGCATCTTGATTCCAGTTGTGTAAGTACTAGTAATTGCCCAAATGTTTTCAAAACTAAGTGCCTGTCACAGAGTAAGTGAATTCAATAGTCCTAGGACCGTCAGTCTCTCGTCTCTCCTAATACTCCATTATACTACCTCCCCCCAAACGCTTATCTTACCTGTAATTTGTGTTTGGAAATAGGGCTAGGCACAGGGCTGGCTGCACGGGAAAAAGCGATTAAGGTTCGCAATCCTGGGCGGATGAAATGTCATCATTGCGGTGGTACTTGTGCTGTTACACAGTGGCAGTTGCAGCATCTGAAAAAAAAGAAAATGAAACCTTGTTTGTCCTTACCGTAGCATTAGAACGGTACGATAGAGAATATAGCAGGTGGCAGTACACTAGAACAGTGCCACAATGTAGCCTAACAAATGGTAAAGTATTGAAAGTATAACTAGTACTTGAGTTGAATTTCTTTGACATTGGCTACTACTACAAGAAATAGTACTGAAGGTGAAGGACACAGCAGCGTAATAATTTGCCACGTCTAGGAGGAGGATGTTCTTGATGACCAATCAAGTTGATGGCGCACATGAAAATCTGCTTTCATTTGCCAATAGTGACTCAGTGTCAAGCTGAGTAAGAATATATCCTCGAATTCCTTCACCAGCCTGTTGCTATGACCTTATCCTCCCCAGCAAGTGTGTGGAATTATTGCTGTCATTTAGTCACACATCAATCAAAACCACACAGCCCGGGGGAAGAGGGTTAGGGTTTGGAAAATGGATGGGAATGGGGGTTTTTGGGAAAGTTTTGTTGAGAGAAGAAAAAAAAAGCACAGCATGGACAAACAATAATTGAAGATAAACAAATCTTTGGGTACAAAGCTATCCATAAATCTTTTAAGTGACATAAAGGAAGTGCATGCACTACTGCATGCATGGTTACTGAAAAGTAAGTAGTACTTTCGACAACCGTGAATGAAAGAATGCGACAGCACAGGGCTGCAGTAATAATTATGCGTTTTCACTTGCCTATCTCTGCACTCAGAGAAACACTTCTTTCATTAAATTAGGTTTAAAAAATACAGAAGTAAAACCTATAGAATGGCTGTAGGGATGAATTTAGAAGCAGATATCAAAAAAATGCAGTCACACTCATAGAAGTTCACAGCAATAACATTACTTAAAAGATAATTAGAAAAGAACGGATACTGTATCTGTATGTTGTTGTAGTTGTCCTGTTGAATTTGGTAAGTTGCATGCATCCAACCATTCCTCTTATTAGCGGGACTCCTCCATTCCATCTGACGCTCCGTCCATCAATGTTGGTGACCAGAAGACACCCTGTCCACTGCCTGCCTGGCGGATGCTGAATTGCGGCTCGCTAATGTGAAGCCTGACTTCATCCTTTTTTTCCCATTGCACAGGCTGAAACCTGGCCTGTAATTATTGATGGAAAAACAGGAAGTGATATTAGAACACCACTGACAAATAAATATAAGGTATGTACCCTGTGTAGTGCAAAAAGTCACACTTTGAGTTTCCTAATAGACAGTACAATATTTTTGAAAGTGCCTACTCTGTCTGAGTCTCCTTTTGAAGGATAAATAAGTATGGGCGAATTAATTTAGCGGATCGTTCCCCTCAAGCTAGGTGTACTGTAAACTGTGTTTTAGAACAAAATTAGACCTTCCCAGCAGTACTCCCAGACCCTTACTAAACCCAGTCGCAAAAATGTAGAAGACCCCAATCAGATCTCCAAAAACGAGGCCTAGTAGAAAATGGTGACAAAACGTACTTTGAAAGTAAAGTAGGCCCAAATCCCCCCTTACCCACCATGGATTGTATTCAAACCACTTGCAAGCAAGCAAAAGTATCCATACCCAGCATTGCTCCAAGACTCGCAAACCCCCCCACAAACAACACTAACCCCCACAAACAGCCCCCCGAAAACGGTAGAGTGAGCGAACTCTCAGAAAATGCAAAAACTTTTCCCCCAGGGATTGTCTCCAAAACACTTTCTTTCGGGTATTAGACCTTCCCAGCAATGGCCCCAGAACTGTCAACCGGGGCAAAAACAAGTTTAACCCCCCCAACAAGCCAAAAGGCAAAACCCAGGAAAAGCCACACTTTGGGCCTACCTGGAATTCAGTCCAAATGCATCTAGGCCCCAACTCCCCTTTTCCACCATGGATTTCCTGAAAAACAAATGCAATCAACATTAGACTGTGCCAGCAGTGCTCCCAGACCCCAAAACCCACCTACAAACACCCGGAACCCCCCAAACAGCACCTCAAAGACAAGCAAGTCAGCAAAAACGCAAAAATTGTTCACCTCCGATTTTGTCCAAACCACTTTTATCCGGTATTAGACATTCCCAGCAATGGCCCCAGACCCCTGCAGCCACCCGCAAAAAAGCAGAACACCCCCAAACAGGCAAAAAGCAAAAATGGGCCTACTACCTTCAATTCTGTCCAAATACGCTGTGCAGGTAGGCCCTAATTCCCCTTTTCCACCATGGATTTCCTGAAAAACAAATGCAATCAACATTAGACTGTGCCAGCAGTGCTCCCAGACCCCAAAACCCACCCACGACAACCTAAAAGCCGGCCAAACAGCACCCCAAAGACAGGCAAGTGATCAAAAGCGCAAAATCTTTTTCTGCTCTGATTTTTTCCAAACCACTTTTATCCGGTATTAGACCTTCACAGCAATGCCCCAGACCCATCAACTCACCCGCAAAGAAGTAGAACACCCCCACAAGTGCAGCGTCTTTCTTCATTGGGCGTAATCCAGCCATCTGCTTTGAGGGAAATAGGAGTCTGGAGGAGGAGGATAGAGGAGCATGTTCTTGTGAACTTGTGAACCTGAGGAATGCAGACTGCAGCACCTTCAAATCAATAAGCAAATAAGTGAAGACAGTTCTGCTGATGGGCACAAAACTCAACCTTCGTTCCCCTTCTTGTGTCAGAACTCAGTCTCGGTTCTGCTGATCGGAAGGAAGTGGTAGGGGTAGTTTCTTTACATGCGAAACGTGTATCCAATGCTTTTTCCATCTACTTTTACTGCTGTTCGGGTGGCCAGAAGAATCTGGTAGGGACGGCTCCACCTGGATTCCAGACTCGATTTCCGTTGGTAATTTCGCACGAGGACCTACTGTCCTGGTTCCAAGCGATGTCCGGGACCCTGCGGCAGCGGCTGCAGTACTGCTGACACCTGTTGATGAATGGAACGCAAATCTTTAGTTAAAGCATACAGATAATCTGTCATCATAGGATAATCAAGATCGCGGAAGGATCTAGGCCTTGGGACACCCCACACATTGGCTGGCCGACCAAAAACAACCATAAGGTGACAGCTCAGCCCGAGAATGGAAGGTTACTCTTATTGACATTAATGCTAGGGGCAGCGCATCAGGCCAACTCAAACCCGTACTCTCCTGTATCTTTGCCATCTTTAATTTCAATATGCCATTATATTTCTCAACCAGTCCTGCAGATTGCGGGTGTCATGCTGCATGAAATTTCTGTTTTATTTGCAACCCTTTACAAATATATTTAACGAGTTCTGCATTGAAATGTACCCCATTGTCTGTCCATATAATTCAGGGCAAACCAAATCGAGGCAGAAACTCTTTAATCAGGGCTTTTGCAGTGGCTAGGGCAGTATTCTCTTTGGTGGGGTATGCTTCTACCCATTTACTAAACGCACAAACCACCACCAACACATACTTGAGATTGTTTACTCTGTCAAATTGAATATAATCCATCTGTAGCAATTCAAACGGCAAAGAAGGGGGCACAAAATTTCCACTAAGAACTGTCTCTCTTCCACCGGGATTATGCTGTAAACAAACCATGCAGTATTTACCCACATGAGCAGCAGTCTTGGGGATATTCGACACACACTGGATCCAATAATGCACAAATACCTTTTGCTCCAATGCGGGCAGTGCCATGGGCCATCACTACTACTGCGTAAACCAGGGCATTAGGCAATAGCCATCTCTGTTTGTCAGTCAAGTCAGTCCAGCAATCATTTTTGTCTAACCGCCCTATTTCCTGCTCCCATTTCAATAATTCATCAGGAGTGGCTTCTTTCTGCAATTCTCTAACACTTTCAAAAGTATTATCAAATACTGTAGTCTCCACCACCCATCGGGTTGCTACACTGGGGAACATTGTGGACGTTTTAGTTTGTGCTGTTTCTTTCGCTACTTGATCGGCAAAGGCATTTCCCTCTCCTGTAGTGTCAATAATTCTCTTGTGGGCACTACACTTAATGATAGCCACCTTCACTGGTGAGGTTAGAGCATTTAACAATCTTTCAATCAAAGGGCCATGTTGTATTCTTTGACCATGGGAGGTAAGAAATCCTCGTTCCCTCCACAGCCGCCCGAAACTGGGGGCCACGCCAAAGGCGTACTGGCTGTCTGTAAAAATATTTACTCTTAAACCTTCGCTCGGTTCACATGCTCTTATTAATGCTATTAGTTCAGCTGCTTGCGCTGAATGCTGAGAAACCCCAGCGGTCTCCACTACTGTTCTAAGGGTAGTTATAGCATAAGCAGCGGTTGTCGTGCCATCTGGTAACTTGAAACAAGAGCCATCCACATACAACTCCCCTTGTGGGTCAGATAAAGGGGATTCAGTGAGGTCTACACGTCCCTTCGTTTCTTCTTCAGTCCGAAATATACATCATTGACATCGTCCTTTTGATCACTCGAAGGGAGGGGTAGTAACGTGGCTGGATTCAGAGTGGCACATCTTGTAATTTTAATGTGGGGTGCAAATAGAGTTGATTCATAACCAGTCAATCGTGCACTCGTGAGGTGCTGAGTTTTTGTACGATTCAATAATATGTCCACAGCGTGCGGTACCATCACTGTGAGATCAGTATTTAAAACAATCCCCTCTGACTGTCGAATGGCCACCGCCACAGCAGCAGTGGCCCTTAAACAGCTAGGAAGGGCTCTGGCAACATTATCCAATACTGTCGAAAAAAATGCACAAGGTCGTTGCTTTCCTCCACAACCCTGGGTTAACACTGAAAGAGAACAACCGTCCACCTCATGCACGTAAAGTACAAAAGGTTTTCGGTAGTCCGGAGTTCCCAAAACGGGTGCAGAGCAAAGAGCAGATTTTAAAGAATTAAAAGCATCTGGACATTCATCCGTCCAGGGCAAGGGTTCATGCGCATCTTTGGTAACCAAATGCAACAAAGGTTTAGCCAGAAGAGAAAAATTAGGAATCCATTGGTGACAGTAAGAGGTTATGCCTACAAAAGCACGAACATCACGTTGACTATGGGGCACAGACATGTTAGGGATAACAGTTATTCGTTCCCGAGTTAATCTTCTCCCTGGTTTCGACAGTAAATGACCAAGGTAGGTCACTTCCTGTCGACAATACTGAAATTTGGACAAAGACACTTTATTACCATTAGCTGCCAAATGGTGCAACAGTTTAACAGTGGCCTCCTTACAACCGGCTGCCGTATCTGATGCCACTAGAATATCATCCACATATTGGACGAGAACATTACCAGGAGGGAGGACTAACTTATCTAACACTGCTTTTAGAGCTTGGCTATGAATACTAGGACTTTCAGTATAGCCTTGAGGTGCACGGCAAAATCTGAAGCTGTGGCCAGATAATGAGAATCCGAAAATATGACGGCTGTCAGGATGTATTGGGATACTGAAGAAAGCATTCTTCAGATCTATCACTGAGAAATACTGTGCAGTAGGGGGAATCATAGTCAGGATGGCAGTGATATCCGGGACCACAGGGTATTGAGGAATCACTATTTTATTAACCTCTCTAAGGTCAATTACAAAACGATAAGTATCTTTATAATCAGGGTCTCCATCTAGAGGGGCCTTTTTCAAAATCGGTAAAATGGGACTGTTACAAATGTTTGCAGCCGTTTCTTCGCCCACTCCTTTCTTAATTAAATCACGAATAACATGCAATAACGCCTGTTCACCTTCGGGCGGAATTCGATATTGAGGAATACGTGGTAGATGAACGTTTGGTTTTAAAGTTATGGATACAGGGGGTATTCTCAACAATCTGACATCCATATCCCCTTTCACCCAAAGGGTGTGGGGTATATCTGAAAACTCAGGAGGGAGAGGTGCATTTTTGACTAAACATTGAGACATACGTACAATAGGAGGCTGCAATGTTAGATACACACCATCAGGAGAAGATTAAATACGAGCATGCAACTTCTTTAGTATATCCAATCCTAGCAAAATTTTGCCACTACTAGAAGTAAGCAAGAATGGTGAGTCCACAGTAACAGGGCCAATAGTAAAGGGAAGTGGCTTTGAAACGGGGCTTACCACGGGATTCCTGAAAATCCCACCAATACGGTATTTTGCCCAGACAGAGCAGCCCCCGGTATCAATGTATGAGCAACTGAACTATTCATTGCTCCAGTATCCACCCAAAAATTCTCAGATGTCCTCATCAATTGCCCCTGTACATAAGGCCCCTGTTGTTCAACTGGTACTGATATATGGCCCCTGCTCTGTCCGTGGCTGTCTTATGCATAATTATTTCCATCATAGCAGTCTTCTTGATAATCCTCATTATAGTATTGCCTTCCTTGAAATTCATCAAAATAGTTCTTTCCCGGCTCATCACCGGACCTGTCACCACATCTCATACTATTCCGATCAGTACCTCCTCTTCCTCGTCCTCGATTAAAACCACCCCATTCCTATAATAATGGACACTGGGCTTGCCAGTGTACTTCCTGTCTACAATTGGAACACTGGTTAATCCTTATAGGAGGACCCTGACCTCCTCCTCCTCTCATCATTGCTCCTCTTGGGAAGGAGCCCCTTCCTCCCCTTCTACCGTTTTTCCTTCTGCTGATTTGCGGCAGCAGTACTCTGGTTTTCAACTCCTTAACCTTTTTATCCGACTCATCCTTGCTCTCATTTTCTCGATGTTCATAATACTGAGCCATGCTAAGAATAACTGAGGGGGTTGAAGTGGTCCAAGTCATTTCGGCAGCCTGTAAACGTGTCTTTATTTCTGGTAACAAATTAGTGACAAATCTATTTACAAAAAGCTGTATGCCACCTTCTGTGGACAAATCTTGTCCACTGAAGTCAATAAACACTTTCTCAAACGAGTAAAGAAATCACACACATTTTCATCCTTCTTTTGGTTGCAGGCTGCTAGCTTATCCCAATCCACCTTTCGTGGAGGAATAAGGGTTTGCATATATGTTATAATTCCAGCGGGTATAGCTAAAATCTCGTCTTTATGCTTGTCGCCCGGTTTTCGATCTTTGTCCCATGTCTTTATTTGATCCCAGGTCCCTCCAAGTTCGGCAGCATGATCTGAATCATGCACCTGTCTCCATATATCTAATGGGATCAAAAGACCGAAAAGTAACTCAATGTCAGCTAAAGTCATATTGGCTGAATTTGCGGCTTCTGTCAGTTCTTTATAATAAGCCATGGGGTTTTTTCGAGGGTCAGGAAGTTGGGCTTTTAATTCCTTCCATGCTCATGACGAGCTCAGCTCGTCATGCAGTACACTGCTCCTGTGCTCATGACGAGCTGAGCTCTGTCATGAGCAATGGGAATCTAGGTCCTGGAGGAGGAATTGCCTTAGCACTAATGTGGTTAAAGTAAGAACCTCACTCCGCTTCCAAGGGTTATAGACCCACTGCTCCTGGAAACGTGCCTCAACACGTAGTCTGGTTACTTGGCCCCCTCCATCTAACACTTCAGGAATCTCTGGATGGAAAAGAGGGTGCACTTCTCTCATAGGACAATGTGCCCCTACATCCGGACATTTCCTATTCATTCGGTCCCGATATTGTATCAAAGTTTCGACATTTTGAAATGCTTCTTCGACCTGTAATTCGAACTTAAAAGATCGATCTTTGATATCACACAATATCTCGGGGCCAGTACTGCCTGAAAACATTGCTCCCATAAGGAAATCAGTCTAATTGCCATATGTTCCAATGCTAGTTGTTGTGTAACTGGTTCAAAATCTTTCATAGTACTCCAATGTCTTCCAGAGTATAAATCGGATTCGGCATCCATTGGGATGCCTGAATCACTATAGCCTGTCTTTCTTCTGTTCCTTAGGATGATCGAGTAAAAACTCGTCGATCTTCCATCCATCCCATAGGGCGTCGTGGCGTGGCATCTAAAGAGGCAGCGGTCATCCCCTTAGGGGTGACCGTCGTTCCTCTAGCTGGGGGTGTTAAAAATACTGGGGACAAGGGAGAGGCCGCAGCTGACCCCGGTAGCAAAGTAATTAAATCTAATGTAGTTGACCGAAGGGTAGGAGGTGTGGACAACAGAGCAGGCGGGTATAAGTATAGGCAAATTTTGCGAATTCGCAATTCGCGAAAATGCGTATTTACGGATTCGCAATCCGCAAAATTCGGAACTCTCGCGAATTTAGCGGATTTTTTCGCAAACGTGAACTTACTTGTCGGGTAGCAACGGTTGTGACCATGTTGTTTCTACGTCTGGTTCATCACAGCACCCTCTGTTTCACCACTGCCACCCTCTGTTTCACCACTGCCACCCTCTGGCTCACCCATGCCACCCTCTGGTTCATCACTATAGATTATGGGGGGAAAAGCACACCTGCCCTGCCTCAACTGACATGAATTACTTTGGGGCTGATGAATGTGTCACTGAATTTGAGCTGGCACCTGCTTCCTTATCTGTAAGTGCTTCCTCATTAATGATGAGCTTGAACTTTTGCACCTGCTAAGTGCTTTCAGTTTTGTAAAATTCGTTAGCACACCTGCCCTGCCTCAACTGACATGAATGAATTAGGGGCTGAATAATGTGTCACTGAATTTGAACTTCCAGTCTTGCACCTGCTTCCTTATCTGTAATTGCTTTATGTTGCAGTGAATTTTTTTTTTAACAGGACCTTTGTGGCATACTTGTAGCTATTCTCTGACCCTGCTGTGAGGGTCAGAGCAGGGTCATAGAATAGTTGCAAGTAGGCAACTGAACTCTGGAGGGGCCCCTCAGGAAGCACTACAGGGAATGGTTACTAATGATGAGTTTGAACTTTTGCACCTGCTGAGTGCTTTCAGTTTTGCAAAAGTTGTTTTTCTGGAATTTCGCGGGATTCGCGGGGCGCGGATTTGCGCGAGATCGAATTTGGAAGCCGCGAATTCGTGCGAATATGCGATTTGTTTTTTGCGGCGTGTTAGTTCGCGTGGTTTTGTGCGTTTTAGCGAGCCGCTTGTAGCGCAACGGTGCGAAGTTACCCTCGCGGTCGTACATGGGCACGGCCATCTTGTTTGCGTGACGTATTTCTGTTTCCGGGCGCTATGTGTAATCTCGCAAAGTGTGCGGCTCGCTAGTACAAGTTCGCGTGTGATCGGGAGGGAAATCTCGCGCGAACTTACCCACGCGGTCGTGAACCGGCGTGGCCATCTTGTTTTTTATTCATTGCTATAGTTCTGGGCATGCTTTCTGTATCCTCTGTCAATCTCTGCCACCCTTTGCTTGTTTGAAGTTTTTTTTTATCTATTTTACTTATTATCTATCCCTCTATTTTTCTAGCTCTATATTTTTGTGTTTTCTGCTACTTTTGGTTAATTTTAAACTACTTTTTAAACTCTTTTCTTTTCTTCTTCCCTATTCTATTTCGTATTTATTATTTAGCTACCTTTCTGCCCAGACCATGGTAAAGGGAGCCGGGAAGCAGCCTGAGAAGGGGAAGGGTCCCGCACTCCGTGCCCGGCTCCCGTGCTGGCGTTTGAGGGGGGAGCAAGTCACAGCCCGGGAGATCTTTAGCGCGGAGGAGGTGGCCGCACTAGTGTTTTATGTCCAGCGCCGCCTCCCCAGGACCATCATGGCAGGCGGCAAGATCGCTAGCGGCTACGGGCTCTGGGAGCGCCGGAAGCGGTGGAAGAAGGTGTGCCGAGCCATGTATCAACACTCTCGGGTCCGGCGCACCTACAACCAGGCCACCCACCGTTGGACGGATCTCCTGGACCGGGAACGCGACTTGCTCGACATGCTCGGCATTGAGATCCCCGGGCTTGGTGAGTAGTAGTAGCTATTTCATCACTACTCTGTTTTCTCCTGCTCTGTGTGTTATTATATTGCAAATTTTTGTTTTTTACCAAGAGCAATAATGCTGCCGATTACATTGTAATACAAAAGGGGATGATGGACGGAGCGTTTGAGCAAATCAAACACTCACCCCCAGTCACCTGATCTGGGTTTAATCCATCACCATTCTTTAGCTCACTCAGCCACCACAGTTCAGACATGGCTATATGCAAATCAGTCTGACCCTGTGCCTCATCGGAACAGTCCAGCCCGAACTGCCAAGCCATGTCTTCCCTGGACCGGAAACAAGCATCCTGGGACCGGTTTCGGATTCATAATCCTCATCAGCCAGGCTATCTTGAATCCAGTGGCCAAGTGAGCATACCCTGCCACACTTAGGGCGAACAAAGCGATACAAAAGGGGATGATGGACGGAGCGTTTGAGGAAATCAAACACTCACCCCCAGTCAACTGATCTGGGTTTAATCCATCACCATTACATTGTAGGTAAATTATATTTCAAAATCTTCTGTGCATTTCAGGTGCACTGCTCTCCTTCTCAGTAGCGTTGCTACTATGCTTATTTGGTTTCGATTTTGTGTTCATTTCATTGGCCTGAGAAATTATGTATGAGTCTAGTTTAAAGAACTGCGTAATGCTAGACACTAAGGGTCAGATTTTCAATTACCGGCGCATCCCTGAAAAGTAGCAGGGATGCGCCAGTAATTGTGCGCCACGCCACCACCACCCATGGTGCACCGTATTTACAATGCGGCGCACCATGGGCCCAAAACGTCACCGAAGCGTTATGCATCTGTGCCGTAAAGGCGGCGCATTGCTGGAGTTGCATCGCAACGATGGCGCAGCTCCAGCAATGCTCTGGGGTGCCCTATCTCCCCAATGCTGCGTCAAGCCGTACGTCTGCTTCAAGCAGGCGCAGGGTTTGAGTCTCGCATCATTGTCCTAAATGTGACTGATTGAAATCTTGTAGATATCCCTCAGCCACTTTTAGGATGCGTTCCTGCGCAGGAACGCCCTCCCTTGCGCCGGAACGCCCCCTGATGGCGCAGGGCTTTACAACGTAATGCATCTCCCATATGCGTCACGCTGTTAATATACGCCGCACCATGGCGCCTCTTTTGTTCTGCCGCTGCGTCACAAAAGTCACGCAACAATGGAGCAAAAGAGCCGCAAAGGCCTTGTAAATCTGCCCCTACAGACTCAAGTCCAGTCCTTCCTTTGTACACCTGGCAATAAGAAGAAATAGTGGTGGTGGATTGATAGTTTGAGTATTTTAATGACTGGTTAATGTAGTAGGAAACTTTTTAGTGTTGTCGCTGATCTGCAATCACGATGGAGTTTGTCTGTCACTTCGCGTGCTGCGGACTCCTGCCTGCCAGTCCTAGGCGAACCTTTTTAGTGGTTTGTTTAGTGAGTTACATAACTTTCCAAGTCGATGGTCCGCAAATCAAGCAATACTAATATCGTAGTAGACCACATGCGATAGGTCAATATTTCCCGTGGAATAGTTGTCTATTTGCTATTTCGCCAAAATATTTTGTTATTGTTCTTTTGAAATGTTTGATTTGGTTGACAACAATCATCCATGTTTTCGGGTCTTTCTTTCTTTCATGTTGTACATCAGCTCCCCCAAGGGGCAAGAGGACAGAGGAGGAGGGGTTATCGGCTGCTACTGCTGTTCAAGGCCAGGATCGGTCAGGCGAGGGCTCCTTTGCTGGCCCCGGTAAGTTTTAATTTTAATATAGAGTACCTATTTTTTCCTAGCGTTCCTCATTCGATTGTTTCTAAATCGTCTTTGATCTTCTTGTAGACTGTATCTAAATCCTTATCCTGCCTCTACTATGACTCCCTGTGGTATTACTAGATTATTCTTATTAGTCTGTCTGTGTAGCTAACTAAGATTGCACATTTGGCAAAAGGTGTTAAACGAAACTCCCATTCTAGTCAGCAATAGCTCTATGCAGTCCTCTGGGATTGTCCATAATGTCTTTTCAAGTCTTCTAAATGTTTATGCTTTGACAATTACCAACAATAAAAAGGTGAATGACCACCAAGAAAGAATAAGATACTACTTTACTTTTGGTTTGGATAGGAGGACAATCCATACTACTACTGTTGCAGGGACAAATCTGCACAAACAGAACTATGGACAGTAAATAGTGCATTGTTTATCAATTATAATAGGTGCAGGTAGACTTTCCACATACCTCAGTGATATCAGACTTTGAAGAACCCCCAATCTCCTTACTGACTAGATAGTGTGGCAGAGTCATTTAGCTCCGGAATTCATCGATGATTGATCCCCAATGATGATTATCCAACGCAGGACAAGAGTACGGAGTCAGAGTCCAGAAGTGTCAGAGGCACGGACTCATGCTTGCAAATTGCAAAACCTTTTGCTCATTCACTCTTGACCAAAAACCACAGAGTCTATTTAAGTTTGAAAGCTTTATTAAAAGTAAAAATATTTATTAAAATCAAGCTTGTCATAAAACATAAACGGTTGATTAAAAATGGAAAAGTGTTTAGTGATTTATTTCACACATTTATTGTGGGCGAGCCGAGCCCTCACCTGGTTTGAACTTTAATTTTTCTATTTGGTGCTGAATTGTTGGTCACTCCGTTCTAGTGTTGATGATTTGTTCTTAGAAGTGAAGCTTCTGTCTGTTATGAGAAAAATGGTGCGTGTTAAAAAGCAAGGGCCTTATTTATGAAGGCCTTGCGCCACCGGTGCGTCACTTTTAAAATGGGAAAAAGTGACGCACCGGCGGCCCAAGGCCTTCATAAATAAGGCCCCAAGCATTCATCAGTTGTGCCAAAAAGTGCAGCAAGACAACACCCTTCCCTGGAAAAAGGGACATTTTTACTTTAGAGTAGACAGTCACAAATTATTAGATTGGTTTCTGTATTCACATTTCTTCATTTCTAGACAAAATACTAGTGAGTGGTGTATGTCTATGACATCTAACATTCTTAAATGTACTTTGTAGGTGGAACATCTGGTACTGGACCCAGCGCGGAGTTGGAGGAGGACACTTCTGGGGAGGAGGCGCTGCAAGTGCCGGACGAAACTGCTGTGCGGGTTGCCACGGTAGTGGCGGGCAGTGGTAAGCTCTTATATTCCTTACTTATTGAGATCACAGACTGCATAGTGTGCTCTCTGCACGGGTGTAGTATATATGCTCTACAGTTAAGTTACTATACTGTTAAGCAGACTTTAAAATTTAGAACAACGTTTTTATCAACCAGGTAGTAGCCTCTTCTAAATTTACTTCAACTCAGCGGTGAATTTTTTTTCGAGA
The DNA here is from genome assembly GCF_964261635.1 of Lissotriton helveticus. Classification (NCBI taxonomy): domain Eukaryota; kingdom Metazoa; phylum Chordata; class Amphibia; order Caudata; family Salamandridae; genus Lissotriton; species Lissotriton helveticus. Next base: position 1,526,493,160 of record NC_136067.1, on the reverse strand, counting down.
ATCCAAATCAGATCTGAGGTGAACTTGATGGATGGGATGAACGAAAAGCGAAAGAAGGGTGTAAGTAAGTGTGGAAGGACGAGCAAGTTAAAAGTATTGATGACTGACAAAGAAGAATGATACGTGTTTGATTGGTGCCCGAGGTGGCTGGGAAGGAATATGGTGCATGGCTGGGTGAAGGATGAAGCAAGGATGGGTGGAAGGAGAACAGCCTGGGTTGGTGAAACAGAAACTGTATGTGTGCGCAATATATGCTTTGGTTGAAATTCAAATGCAAGTCAAGCACGGATGTATGGCTTGCGGTTTCCCAAATAAAATGAAAAGGTTGTTTTCCCGTGAGAAAACGTAAGGTTTGTCCAGATGAGAGACATGAAGAAGAATGATTGACATATAGTTTGAATGGATGGATGCCTGGATCATGGTACTATCTGACTCTTAGATAGCATATGTGTATCTAGAGAGAGTAGACGGTCACTGGATGAACTAAGTGTTACTTTGAAGAGCAGGTAACACCGCACCCGCACATCCTTCACAGTGTAGGAAAGGCAAGGAAAAGAAGTAATTTTGTCCGAATACTACCATGAATAGTAGCAGTAGTTTGTATTGCAAGCACAGCATATATCCGGCTATTACGATGGCCACTCACTACCTCTGTTAATAAGTTTAGTAGAACTCGGTCATTCATGTGTGGATGTATCACTGTTCACTCAATAAAAAGCAAAGCACCTAAAGTCATCCTATATGTAAGCAAATACATACCATGTTGTTAGACCTGTCTGCATCTGGGGGTGTTCTAACCATCATGATTTATTTTTGTCCCCCTTAGCCTCCCAGTGTTTCTATTTTTATTTTTTATGTCCACCAGGATTTTTCAGTGCTGTCAGGGGGCTAGGTGTTCCTTGACTATGACGCCATTTTCCCTTCAACACTGTGAGGCCTAGTCTAGCTCCTGCAAAATCTAGGGACACTCATGAACCTAAAATGGTGTCCACCAACTGCCATAACGGACATTCCAGGAGGACAGACCCATAGACTAACATGAGGAAGGTTCCAGAAACATCTAGTGGCTTCCAGAGGTCTCAGGCCACTCTATAAAAGGCCAGTGACCAGCAGCCATTTTGTGCAGTCTCAGGAGTGACCAGTGAGGAGAGAGGCGACTTGTGGAGGAGGATTGCGCACCAGTGGTGACCAGATCGACCCGTGGGCCGGCTGTCGCGTTATTGGGAAGTGCCCCCTTTCAGGCTGACCAAACCCCACTGTCACGTCATCCATTAATTGTGACCAGAGACATTGTGACCAGATTTCAAATCACCGGGTCATGTGTTGAAAAGACCCTCGCAAACTGCTGTAAAGCGACCCTTGTGGGTGACCTGAACACCTGCCCTGAAGGCTGTGGGCGGAGCAGGTGGACGTCGATCCAGAGCTGTATTGTCTGGCTGAGGAGTGAGGACAGCCACATTCACCCCACTCGAGACCAGCTCTCACACTGTGGAGAAAGGCGGTGAGATCGGCTGAGGCTCCTACCTGTGTGTAGCGCCGTCATCAAGCCTGACCCACACGCGAGTGAAATGTCCAGCTGTCCCGTGTGTTGACGGGAGGAGTCGTCGTTGGAGGTGAGGCGGAGTCCGGAGCCAGGAGGAAGGACCCGGCGCGTCAGAGGAGGTGCGCCCGAGGCGGAGTCCGGAGCCAGGAGAAAGGACCCGGCGCGTCAGAGGAGGTGCGCCCGAGGCGGAGCTTCGGCCTGAGGTAACGCGGAAGGAGGCAGAAGCGCCGCCACGGAACCACCAGAGGAGCGTCCCCGGCTAGAGTAAGCCCTTCCCGTTTTCCCCGCCCCGACGCCGACTTCCTCAGAGGCCCCGCCGTCAGCGCTAGGAGAGAACAACCGAGCGCGAGGACATCTCAAGCCGGATTGCCTTCAGATAAAGTAAGCGGGGGAGAAACAAGGGGAAGCGGGAGGCGGCAGAGCCGGCTGACACAGAGCATTGAAGCGGCAGTGTTGGGAAAAACTACTGAAAAACTAATGAACCGTCAGGAATAGAAACGTGAGGAACTTGGCCATCAACCCTCTCAGTATATTAGTATCCGTTAAAACCAAGCTAATAACAGGGGGAGCAGTGACAAAGGGAAACGAAGCTTGAGGTTCTTGTGCCTTGCGTAGGAGTGGTGCAAGTTGGGCCATAGGGTGCCGGTAACGAACAGAGCTCAGTCACAACAACTTCCCAGGCAATTAATCACTCGGAGTCAGTTCTATTACAGGAGAGGAGTAGCCGTAGAATAGTTCCAAGGAAGCCTAATTAATGTACCTTGTCTCCTCTTTAACTATATAGATGGCTGTGGGCTTTGTGAACAACGCTGCTGGGGGGTAGAAGTCTGACAAGCTTGACCTGGGCCCTGAGTGCAGATGGGTAATGTACATGCCAAGATTGTGTAAAGCGAGTTTTCCCTTCTGTAACAACTAAGTGAAGAAGCATTCTGTGAAACTGATAGTAATTTACCTCAAATGTGATGTACCTTTGATTGATCTGCACTGAATTGAGAAAAGTATTGAAGTTGATGTGATATATATGAAATCTGTACTGAACTAAAAGTGTACTGCTTTTGCCTAAGAAAAGAACAAAAGAGAATTTTTATAAAAGGTACTGGTATTTTTCTAAACTGGTGTAGCGTCTTTTATTTTTAGTGGTCAGTCATTGAGTTACTGTGAGTGGGTCCTGTAAGCACTTAACCAACGCCTTGGAGTTTAGCTGTTTCCCCTACTGTGCCAGGCTACCTTATGTAGTCTAGGATACCCTAGGTCTAACATAATTGGTGTTTCAGCGGTGGGATTGCGGATTTGTGCTTACACTCACTTAGTAGTAACGCAGTGCTTACCACGGGACTACACCTGGAGTTTTCTCCCTGCGGCCCTCCTAATCTGAATTTTGTTTTTTCTAAATTTACTCCTGGTGGTGGGTGGAGGTGACCCTCAGAGTTTCCTATCCTTGTAACTTACTTCGGGGTGGTTGTCCACACTTTTCACCTACAAGATGGAATTCGAAATGTCAGAGCTGGAGACCTATACTGTGGCACAGCTCAAGGATTTCTGTCAGGAAAGGGGAGTGTTCGTTAGGCGAGGGGCCAAAAGAGAAGAGCTCCGTACTAGTCTGCGAGCCTGGGTGGAAGCGCACACGGAGGGAACGGTAGAGGAGGAGGAATCGGACAGAGGTACTGTCATTGATAGGACTGCGGAATGTCCCCCGGGGGTGGGTGAGATGTCAATCAGCCCCAGGGCAACCTCAAGGGAGGGCAGCAGTGTGTCATCGAGAGGGTTGTCAGAAACCGAGTTAGCTGACAGGAGAGAGGAAAGACTGTTAAGGTGGGAAATAGCAAAAATGGAGTCGGAAGAAAGGAGGGAGGGGAGGAGGTTGGAACATGAGTCCAAGCTGGAGATGGAAAGGAAGAGGTTGGAACACGAGTTCAAGCTACGAGAACTCGAATTCCAGGCCCCTAACATCACTCCAAATGGTGGCAGCGAAACCAAGGTGAACACCAGAGAACCCAGACCCTATTTACCCAAAGATGTCATGGCTAGCTACGTACCAAGTGATGATATTGCAAAATGGCTAGCCGCCTATGAGGTCTCATTGAGGGCCCATGGGATCTTGGAAGCCCACTGGGGGGGTGGGTTGTATAAATACATGCCGCCTGCTGGCAGGGATACCTTGTTTTCCCTGGAGCAGCGTGAGCAAACCCACTACCCTGCTATGAAGGTGGCGCTGATAAGGAAGTTTGGGCTAACCCCTGAGAAGTATAGGCAGAAGTTCCGGGGTAGCCACAAACTAGGCACACAGAATTGGGTGGACTTTTTGGATTACGCCAGGAAGGCCTTGGAGGGTTGGGTGAAAGGCAGCGAGGTAGGGGACTATGAAGGTTTATATGACCTCATACTCAAGGAACACCTACTCGAGAAATGTTTTCCCGAGCTGCGCCAGCATCTGGTGGACAGCAAGCTGACCAGCCCCAGGAAGCTTGCTGAGGAGGCGGACATCTGGGCTAGTACCCGGGTGTCATCTAAGGGGACTGGAGGGGATTCCCAGAAGTCTGGACAGGGCGCCCCCCAGAAGAAAGAGGGCGGGGATAATAAGAGGGAGTTCTCAAAAGGTCCACAAAATACTTCACAAGGAAGGGGCAGAGGATTCATCCCTAAGAGTAACCCCCCTCGCAACCCAAATCCTGGCCAAAGCCAGCAGCCAAGGGTTGTTCATTGTTTCGAGTGTGGTGGTGTGGGACACTATAAAGGAGATGTGAGATGCCCAAAAAGACCACCCCCTCCCACTGGAGGAAAAGCCCCGGGAATAACTAGTGTAGTGCTCGGGGAGGAGATGCCTTTGGGTAACGGAGGGGAGCGGGCGGGTGTCACTTTAGTGTCCCTGGGTGATAAGGAGATGGTGCCAAAGACCCAACTGCCCTCTAATACTACCAAGTATGAGCAGTGGGTCACCATCAACGGCCGTAGAGGGGAGGCTCTGAGAGACACAGGAGTCAGTATGACTATGGTAAGGAGTCAACTGGTGTCCCCAGAGCAGGTCATCCCAGATGTACTCCATCCCGCCGTGATGGCTGACGGCAGATTGGGCCACTATCCTGTGGCCGAGGTTCCCTTTGAGTGGGGAGGGGTTGCAGGCCCACTTCGAGTTGCCGTAAGCCCTGCCGTGCCTGTTGACTGCCTGTTAGGAAATGATATGGAGCACAATGCTTGGAGGAGGGTGGAGTACCAGACTCATTCTGAGATGTTGGGACTCCCTGACTGGGCCTGTGTCAGCACAAGGTCCGCGACTACCCGAAGGGGGAGTTCACTTATGCTGGAGCCTGGAACAATGGCCCAGCCAGCTGCCAGAGAAGAGAAGGACAGGAGGCCGGAGGACCCTGCCTCGGCATCTCCACCTCGTGAGACAGACAGGCCACCTGCGGAGGTGGATCTGGAGTCCACAGGGGAGAATGTTGCTTCCTTGGAGAACCTACCCATCCCTACTGAATGGCATGTGGAGGGAGGTCCTTCCCGGGAAGAGTTCTGCAAAGCTCAGAAGGAGTGTCCTACTCTTGAGGGGCTGCGGCAACAGGCCAAAGCCCAGGCAGCAGGGAACATTGTAGGGAGCTAACAGATTTACTGGGAGGATGGACTCCTCTACAGTGAGCCCAAGGCACCTGGACATGGTTCATCCAGGGCCTTGGTGGTCCCTCAATGCTTTAGAGCCTTTCTTTTGGAACTGGCTCATGAGATACCATTGGCAGGACACCTAGGACAGGACAAGACCTTTGCCCGGCTTGTCCCCCACTTTTACTGGCCTCGGATGAGAGTGGCGTCCGATACATATTGTCGGACGTGTGTGTCTTGCCAAGCCAGTGGGAAAACAGGGGTGAAGCTAAAAGCTCCCCTGGAACCACTACCTGTCCTTAGCACCCCCTTTGAGAGGGTGGGCATCGACATTGTAGGGCCATTGGATCCACCAACTCCAGCTGGTCACCGGTTCATCCTGGTTTTAGTGGATCATGCCACACGGTACCCAGAGGCAATACCTCTGAGGACCATCACTGCACCCGCAGTGGCAAGGGCCCTGATGGGGATCTTCACCCGAGTGGGTTTCCCCAAGGAGGTTGTGTCCGACAGGGGGACTAACTTCCTTTCAGCATATATGCGGGCTATGTGGAAGGAGTGCGGTGTTACCTATCGGTTTACAACCCCTTACCACCCACAAACCAATGGTCTTGTGGAAAGGTTTAATAAAACCTTGAAAGGCATGATAAGAAGTCTGCCTGAGAGCCTACGGAGGAAATGGGACGTCCTCCTACCCTGTCTCTTGTTTTCCTACAGTTAAGTGCCACAGAAGGGAGTGGGCTTCAGCCCCTTCGAACTTTTGTACAGGCACCCTGTACGGGGTCCTCCCAGCCTGGTGAAGGATGGATGGGAAAAGACTCCCAGGAAGCTTCCCCAGGACGTGGTGAGCTACATGCTGGCCTTCCGGAGCCAAATTGCCAAGTTGTGGAAGCAAGCTTCTGACAACTTGGAAGCCAGCCAAGCAGTTATGAAGGAGTGGTATGACCACAATGCTCACCCAGTGGAACTGGAGCCTGGACAAAAAGTGTGGGTGATGGAACCTGGAGAGCTAAATGCCCTCCAGGATCGTTGGACAGGCCCCTTTGAGGTATTGGAGAAAAAGGGTAAAGCCACTTACTTGGTGGATCTTAAGACCCCGAGACAGCCCCACCGGGTACTGCATGCCAATCGCCTCAAGCCACACCATGAGAGGCCCGAGGTTGTCTTAATGATGGTGACCGATGGAGCAGAGGAAGAGGAAAGTGAACCTCTCCCTGATCTTCTCTCGTCTCAAGAAAAGGATGGGTCAGTGGAGGGAGTGATTCTCTCACCATCCCTGACTCCTGAACAGCAGAGAGATTGCCGTCAGATCCTGGAGCAATTTTCTTCTCTGTTCTCCCTTGTCCCGGGTAGGACCCACCTGTGTACCCATGACGTGGACACAGGAGACAGCCCACCTGTGAAGTCTAAGATCTACCGGCTGTCGGACAAGGTGAAGGCCAGCATCAAAAGTGAAGTCGCTAAGATGCTGGAGCTAGGAGTGATTGAACCTTCTAGTAGCCCTTGGTCTAGTCCGGTGGTTTTGGTACCGAAAGCTGCCCCGCCGGGCACCACACCTGAATTGAGATTCTGTGTGGACTACCGAGGACTAAATTCAGTAACCAAGACAGATGCTCATCCCATCCCTAGGGCGGATGAACTTATTGACCGGCTGGGAGCTGCCCAATACTTAAGTACCTTTGACCTAACTTCAGGGTACTGGCAGATTTCCCTTACTGAGGGGGCGAAGGAAAGGTCAGCCTTCTCTACACCTCAGGGACACTACCAGTTCTGTGTGATGCCCTTCGGGCTCAAGAACGCCCCTGCCACTTTTCAGCGGCTGGTGAACAAGGTCCTTTCTGGTATGGAAGCTTTTTCTGCTGCTTACCTGGATGACATTGCTGTCTTCAGTAGCAGCTGGGAGGATCATTTGCAACACGTGCAGGCTGTTCTTCATGCCCTGCAACAGGCTGGCTTGACAATCAAGGCCAGCAAGTGTCAGATCGGGCAGGGGTCGGTGGTGTACCTAGGCCACTTGGTGGGCAGAGGGTCGGTGCAGCCCCTCCAGGCAAAGATTGAGGCTATCATAGCCTGGGAGCCCCCCAAGACACAAACTGAGGTCCGAGCCTTCCTGGGCCTCACTGGATACTACCGTCGCTTTGTGAAGGGGTATGGCACCATTGTGGCACCCCTCACTGAACTTACTTCCAAGAAACAACCCCGACGGGTAGTCTGGACGGAGGCTTGCCAGCGAGCCTTCATGACCTTGACGCAAGCATTGTGTACTGCCCCAATACTCAAGGCCCCTGATTTTGCTAGAGAATTCATTGTCCAAACAGATGCGTCAGAACATGGCATTGGGGCAGTGTTATCGCAGCTAAATGATGAGGGCTTGGATCAACCCGTGGTTTTCCTGTCTAGGAGACTACTCCCCAGGGAACGGAGGTGGAGTACCATTGAGCGAGAAGCCTTTGCGGTGGTCTGGGCTCTGAAGAAGTTGCGGCCATACTTGTTTGGTTCGCACTTCCTGGTTCAGACTGACCACCGGCCCCTTCGTTGGCTGATGCAAATGAAGGGGGAGAACCCCAAGTTGTTAAGGTGGTCCATCTCCCTACAGGGAATGGACTTTCGGGTGGAACATCGGCCTGGATTGGACCATGCCAACGCAGACGGTCTATCCAGGTATTTCCGCCTTAGTGATGAGAACTCTCAAGGGATTGGGTAGCTCTCCCCACTTTCAGCTGGGGGGGACGCGTGTTAGACCTGTCTGCATCTGGGGGTGTTCTAACCATCATGATTTATTTGTGTCCCCCTTAGCCTCCCAGTGTTTCTATTTTTATTTTGTATGTCCACCAGGATTTTTCAGTGCTGTCAGGGGGCTAGGTGTTCCTTGACTATGACGCCATTTTCCCTTCATACACTGTGAGGCCTAGTCTAGCTCCTGGAAAATCTAGGGACACTCATGAACCTAAAATGGTGTCCACCAACTGCCATAACGGACATTCCAGGAGGACAGACCCATAGACTAACATGAGGAAGGTTCCAGAAACATCTAGTGGCTTCCAGAGGTCTCAGGCCACTCTATAAAAGGCCAGTGACCAGCAGCCATTTTGTGCAGTCTCAGGAGTGACCAGTGAGGAGAGAGGTGACTTGTGGAGGAGGATTGCGCACCAGTGGTGACCAGATCGACCTGTGGGCCGGCTGTCGCGTTATTGGGAAGTGCCCCCTTTCAGGCTGACCAAACCCCACTGTCACGTCATCCATTAATTGTGACCAGAGACATTGTGACCAGATTTCAAATCACCGGGTCATGTGTTGAAAAGACCCTCGCAAACTGCTGTAAAGCGACCCTTGTGGGTGACCTGAACACCTGCCCTGAAGGCTGTGGGCGGAGCAGGTGGACGTCGATCCAGAGCTGTATTGTCTGGCTGAGGAGTGAGGACAGCCACATTCACCCCACTCGAGACCAGCTCTCACACTGTGGAGAAAGGCGGTGAGATCGGCTGAGGCTCATACCTGTGTGTAGCGCCGTCATCAAGCCTGACCCACACGCGAGTGAAATGCCCAGCTGTCCCGTGTGTTGACGGGAGGAGTTGTCGTTGGAGGTGAGGCGGAGTCCGGAGCCAGGAGGAAGGACCCGGCGCGTCAGAGGAGGTGCGCCCGAGGCGGAGTCCGGAGCCAGGAGAAAGGACCCGGCGCGTCAGAGGAGGTGCGCCCGAGGCGGAGCTTCGGCCTGAGGTAACGCGGAAGGAGGCAGAAGCGCCGCCACGGAACCGCCAGAGGAGCGTCCCCGGCTAGAGTAAGCCCTTCCCGTTTTCCCCGCCCCGACGCCGACTTCCTCAGAGGCCCCGCCGTCAGCGCTAGGAGAGAACAACTGAGCGCGAGGACATCTCAAGCCGGATTGCCTTCAGATAAAGTAAGCGGGGGAGAAACGAGGGGAAGCGGGAGGCGGCAGAGCCGGCTGACACAGAGCATTGAAGCGGCAGTGTTGGGAAAAACTACTGAAAAACTAATGAACCGTCAGGAATAGAAACGTGAGGAACTTGGCCATCAACCCTCTCAGTATATTAGTATCCGTTAAAACCAAGCTAATAACAGGGGGAGCAGTGACAAAGGGAAACGAAGCTTGAAGTTCTTGTGCCTTGCGTAGGAGTGGTGCAAGTTGGGCCATAGGGTGCCGGTAACGAACAGAGCTCAGTCACAACAACTTCCCAGGCAATTAATCACTCGGAGTCAGTTCTATTACAGGAGAGGAGTAGCCGTAGAATAGTTCCAAGGAAGCCTAATTAATGTACCTTGTCTCCTCTTTAACTATATAGATGGCTGTGGGCTTTGTGAACAACGCTGCTGGGGGGTAGAAGTCTGACAAGCTTGACCTGGGCCCTGAGTGCAGATGGGTAATGTACATGCCAAGATTGTGTAAAGCGAGTTTTCCCTTCTGTAACAACTAAGTGAAGAAGCATTCTGTGAAACTGATAGTAATTTACCTCAAATGTGATGTACCTTTGATTGATCTGCACTGAATTGAGAAAAGTATTGAAGTTGATGGGATATATATGAAATCTGTACTGAACTAAAAGTGTACTGCTTTTGCCTAAGAAAAGAACAAAAGAGAATTTTTATAAAAGGTACTGGTATTTTCCTAAACTGGTGTAGCGTCTTTTATTTTTAGTGGTCAGTCATTGAGTTACTGTGAGTGGGTCCTGTAAGCACTTAACCAACGCCTTGGAGTCTAGCTGTTTCCCCTACTGTGCCAAGCTACCTTATGTAGTCTAGGATACCCTAGGTCTAACACATGTGCAGTGATAGATAATCAGTTTATTTATCTTCTTCATTTTCCTTTTCTAGTATTCATTGGCACTGTAGGGTGAACGTTAAATTAATTAAGCAGTAGCCCTTGTAACAGAGTATTCTCAGTGCCACCCGTAATAGAAAAGTAAGAGCATCACCACCTGCATGTACTGGACTGGTACAGTAACGCAAGTCTGTCTCACTCATCATGGCGGGCGTCTGTTTTTCTCGGGTGCAAGTTGACTGCGCTGGCATTATGCCGGCTTGCAGAAGTTAACGTACCAATTTTGCTAAACAAGAGAGAAGAAAAAGAATAAGACTGGTGTACTGTCATAGTCGACTCTAATGGAATGAGTCCATAGTGCTCGTAGAATTGATTCCTTAAACTCCCACTAATGTTAGAGCAAGGATGAAGAAGTGGGAGGTTAGAGAGATACTGGCCACAATAGTTATGTACTGCGCTTGCAAGTTGCTAGTTCTACTGTGACACAACTTTCTGCTGAATCATTTTGTGTTAATCTTAAAGAGCATTGGTTACAGACTATGTCTTTCTTTCTTCATATAGATGCTCCTTCCAAACCAACACGGAAGGAGCTGGCTAAAAGGGCCCGGCAACGGAGGCTGGAGGCCACTGTCGCCGAATATTGGCGGCTGGTGGCCCAGGAGGAGGAGGACACGCAGAGTACGTCAACAACATCCACGGTGACACCTGCATCCTCCTCCGCGCTCCCTGGGTCAGCCAGTCAGCGCAGCAGGTCTCCAGCGGTACGGAGCCGGGGTACCGCAGGCACCAGCCACCAGCCACCGCCGAGCAGCAAAGAAATCAGATGCCCCCCACAGCAGGTGCAAGGCACGCGTTCACCGCCTTTCACTTAGGGTGTCCTACCCCGAGCAGGAGCTCCTCAACACCAAAACCCTGCTCGAGACCCTCCGCAAGGAGCATGCCGACTTGGCCCGAAAAGTCAACAGCAGCCAGCAGTAGGAGGAGACTGTCTCTTGCCCCTTTTTAAAGACTTCTGGGGGGTGGGAATTGGGAGTTGGGTTTTCTGCGTTTTTGGACTTAGTTTTCTCGGACATTCGTTGGGGTTCGGGAGGGGGGGTGGGTTGGGTCTTGCGGGAGATTATTTATGTTAGGGATATATAAATATACTTTAAACTTTATCTTAGCATATGTGTTTTTTACTGCTTTTGAGGCTGGTGGGTGGGGGTTTAACAGTAAGTTTGTTTTCCTGAAACTTAAGTGGCATCTTGATTCAAGTTGTGTAAGTACTAGTAATTGCCCAAATGTTTTCAAAACTAAGTGCCTGTCACAGAGTAAGTGAATTCAATAGTCCTAGGACCGTCAGTCTCTCGTCTCTCCTAATACTCCATTATACTACCTCCCCCCAAACGCTTATCTTACCTGTAATTTGTGTTTGGAAATAGGGCTAGGCACAGGGCTGGCTGCACAGGAAATGGCGATTAAGGTTCGCAATCCTGGGCGGATGAAATGTCATCATTGCGGTGGTACTTGTGCTGTTACACAGTGGCAGTTGCAGCATCTGAAAAAAAAGAAAATGAAACCTTGTTTGTCCTTACCGTAGCATTAGAACGGTACAATAGAGAATATAGCAGGTGGCAGTACACTAGAACAGTGCCACAATGTAGCCTAACAAATGGTAAAGTATTGAAAGTATAACTAGTACTTGCGTTGAATTTCTTTGACATTGGCTACTACTACAAGAAATAGTACTGAAGGTGAAGGACACAGCAGCGTAATAATTTGCCACGTCTAGGAGGAGGATGTTCTTGATGACCAATCAAGTTGATGGCGCACATGAAAATCTGCTTTCATTTGCCAATAGTGACTCAGTGTCAAGCTGAGTAAGAATATATCCTCGAATTCCTTCACCAGCCTGTTGCTATGACCTTATCCTCCCCAGCAAGTGTGTGGAATTATTGCTGTCATTTAGTCACACATCAATCAAAACCACACAGCCCGGGGGAAGAGGGTTAGGGTTTGGAAAATGGATGGGAATGGGGGTTTTTGGGAAAGTTTTGTTGAGAGAAAAAAAAAAGCACAGCATGGACAAACAATAATTGAAGATAAACAAATCTTTGGGTACAAAGCTATCCATAAATCTTTTAAGTGACATAAAGGAAGTGCATGCACTACTACATGCATGGTTACTGAAAAGTAAGTAGTACTTTCGACAACCGTGAATGAAAGAATGCGACAGCACAGGGCTGCAGTAATAATTATGCGTTTTCACTTGCCTATCTCTGCACTCAGAGAAACACTTCTTTCATTAAATTAGGTTTAAAAAATAGCAGAAGTAAAACCTATAGAATGGCTGTAGGGATGAATTTAGAAGCAGATATAAAAAAAATGCAGAGTCACACTCATAGAAGTTCACAGCAATAACATTACTTAAAAGATAATTAGAAAAGAACGGATACTGTATCTGTATGTTGTTGTAGTTGTCCTGTTAAATTTGGTAAGTTGCATGCATCCAACCATTCCTCTTATTAGCGGGACTCCTCCATTCCAACTGACGCTCCGTCCATCAATGTTGGTGACCAGAAGACACCCTGTCCACTGCCTGCCTGGCGGATGCTGAATTGCGGCTCGCTAATGTGAAGCCTGACTTCATCCTTTTTTTCCCATTGCACAGGCTGAAACCCGGCCTGTAATTATTGATGGAAAAACAGGAAGTGATATTAGAACACCACTGACAAATAAATATAAGGTATGTACGCTGTGTAGTGCAAAAAGTCACACTTTGAGTTTCCTAATAGACAGTACAATATTTTTGAAAGTGCCTACTCTGTCTGAGTCTCCTTTTGAAGGATAAATAAGTATGGGCAAATTAATTTAGCGGATCTTTCCCCTCAAGGTAGGTGTACTGTAAACTGTGTTTTAGAACAAAATTAGACCTTCCCAGCAGTGCTCCCAGACCCTTACTAAACCCAGTCGCAAAAATGTAGAAGACCCCAATCAGATCTCCAAAAACGAGGCCTAGTAGAAAATGGTGACAAAACGTACTTTGAAAGTAAAGTAGGCCCAAATCCCCCCTTACCCACCATGGATTGTATTCAAACCACTTGCAAGCAAGCAAAAGTATCCATACCCAGCATTGCTCCAAGACTCGCAAACCCCCCCACAAACACCACTAACCCCCACAAACAGCCCCCCGAAAACGGTAGAGTGAGCGAACTCTCAGAAAATGCAAAAACCTTTTCCCCAGGGATTGTCTCCAAAACACTTTCTTTCGGGTATTAGACCTTCCCAGCAATGGCCCCAGAACTGTCAACCGGGGCAAAAACAAGTTTAACCCCCCCAACAAGCCAAAAGGCAAAACCCAGGAAAAGCCACACTTTGGGCCTACCTGGAATTCAGTCCAAATGCATCTAGGCCCCAACTCCCCTTTTCCACCATGGATTTCCCGAAAAACAAATGCAATCAACATTAGACTGTGCCAGCAGTGCTCCCAGACCCCAAAACCCACCCACAAACAACCGGAACCCCCCAAACAGCACCTCAAAGACAAGCAAGTCAGCAAAAACGCAAAAATTGTTCACCTCCGATTTTGTCCAAACCACTTTTATCCGGTATTAGACATTCCCAGCAATGGCCCCAGACCCCTGCAGCCACCCACAAAAAAGCAGAACACCCCCAAACAGGCAAAAAGCAAAAATGGGCCTACTACCTTCAATTCTGTCCAAATACGCTGTGCAGGTAGGCCCTAATTCCCCTTTTCCACCATGGATTTCCTGAAAAACAAATGCAATCAACATTAGACTGTGCCAGCAGTGCTCCCAGACCCCAAAACCCACCCACGACAACCTAAAAGCTGGCCAAACAGCACCCCAAAGACAGGCAAGTGATCAAAAGCGCAAAATCTTTTTCTGCTCTGATTTTTTCCAAACCACTTTTATCCGGTATTAGACCTTCACAGCAATGCCCCAGACCCGTCAACTCACCCGCAAAGAAGTAGAACACCCCCACAAGTTCAGCGTCTTTCTTCATTGGGCGTAATCCAGCCATCTGCTTTGAGGGAAACAGGAGTCTGGAGGAGGAGGATAGAGGAGCATGTTCTTGTGAACTTGTGAACCTGAGGAATGCAGACTGCAGCACCTTCAAATCAATAAGCAAATAAGTGAAGACAGTTCTGCTGATGGGCTTGTTTTTGTGATTAGGTGATTAAAGTTTTTTTTATATAGATTTTGCAAAACAAAGAAAGACAGACACAAAGGAATAAAAGTGAATAAGGACGAAAAAGAAAGTTAGTGATTCATTGACTCATTTTCAGGGCTCTGTGTCAGGGAAGAAGAGCTCATCCTCAAACTCTGCTAATTCAGACGGGAGTAGGTCAGTTAACAGGGAAGAACTTCCCTCATCTAAGTTGGTGTCCTCCTCGTCTTCCTGCGTGCATTCTCGTATTTTGTAATTTGGTGGTATGAAGTGCTGATTCATCTTGATCATTGTGAACCTCTCCACATTTTTGGGCGAGAGGCGGGTCCTTTTGGAAGTTACAATGCCACCAGCAGCACTGAAAACACTTTCAGAAGACACGCTTGCGAGTGGGCAAGACAAGTACTTTATAGCCAGGTTGGTGATCTCTGGCCACACATCTCTTTTCCCATGCCAATTCGCCAATGGGTCATGAGGAACATGGACCTCTGTTGAGTAATTCAGATAGGCCTGCACCATCGACTCAAGGTTCTCCAGGGTTCCTCCACTTTGCTTACTTTTTTCTGGGACCATTTGAGAAGCAAACCCAAACTGAGTTAGCCAATCCTCTTCTTCACACAATAATACTGTTGTGTCTGGTGCAGATGATACGGTTGCTGGTGTCGTTAACGGCTGAGAGGGAAAATCACTCACTTCTGCCACAGCCACAGATTAAGAAGTGGATTTTTTTGACTGCGGATGGCCTGCTGATGCTGATGTACTGCCTTTTCCTTCAATTTCCTGCCGTTCTCTTTCAAACCGAGTGGCTGACACAGCTAGCTAATGTTTGTACTTTGTAACATCTGCGTCATCAAAAGGAAAGAATACTCTGCCTGCCACTGCCTTTTTGTACCGTGGAACCAGAATAGTAGCACAAATGTAATGCTGTTGTGTGTGGATCATTTCAAGACGATCATCGCGAAGTAGGCGGTGTAATAACTTCTCCGCCAACTCAAATGCTTCTTCCTTTCCATCTTTTTCAAACTTAGAACACACCGCCTTCAGTTGGTGCTCTAGCATGCGCCACAATGGGATAGCTTTTCCCAAATTACAGTCCTCCCTGCTGACTGCACGCGTGAAGACATCAAAAGGACGAAGCATGTCTGTCAGGCTTTTAACTAGCTCCCATTGCTCCACCTGTATCCTCATGTCTATCATAGGTGTACCCAGTTTAAAGAAATACTGATCGACTCCCGCATACTGCTCATACAGACGCTCAAGCATGTAGAAGGTTGAGTTCCAACGTGTTGCCACCTCCTGGATGAGTGCTTTCACTGGCACTTTACGTTCATGTTGCAGGCACTTCAGCTGCTTCTGTGCCTTAAAAGAATGGTTGAAATGTGTGCACATTCTTCGGCAGGTGGTCAGTAACTCGGAGACTGGACTTACTTCACTCAAGAATTTTTTAACAACCAGGTTTATACAGTGCGCCAAACACGGCACTCTGAAATAGTTACCCATATCCATGGCCTTAACTACATTGGCGCCATTTTCCGTGGAAACATAACCAATCGTGCGTTTTCTTGGGGACAGCCATTCAAAGACCTTTGTGTTAAACTCATGCAAAATGTTTTCTCCTGTATGACTTTTCTCCATGGCAAACATGGCTATTGTTGCATGTTTCCAAGCAGCTTTATAAACTTTGTCCGTGTCAACACCTGCGTTTATCTTTGCTTTAACCCCTGAAAAAGAGACCCAGTGTGCAGTGATGCACATGTAATCAGTGGCTGCGCAACTGGTCCACATGTCTGTTGTCAGATGTATAGTGTGAACAGCACTCTTCTGTAAAGCTGCCCCAATCACCTCCAGCACATCTTCATGTAGTGCTGGAACCGACTCTGGCAAAATAGAACCGGCTAGGAACCTTCCATTTAGGGCAGAGCGTTGCCACCATTTCAAGAAAACCCACCCCTTCCACAAAAGAAAAAGGTAGAAGGTCCAGCGCTAGCATTTTAGCCAGCGTAGTGTTATACAGACGCGCCTTTGGGTGGTTGCGTTCAAATGGCGCATCTGAAAACAACATGCTTCTAATGGTGGGCTGGATCATTGTACGGGATGATGATGACTTCTTCCACCCAGTTACGCTCAGTGATGATGAACTTTTTTGCATTGGTGTCTCACGCTCTCCCACACTCTTAGTTTGGCTCATATATCTTGCAGGGGGTGTGCTGCTGACAGGGGTACTGGGTGTAACTGAAGAAATGTTTGACTCTTCTTCCTCCTCGTCATCAGCAGATGAAACATCAACGGATACAATTTGTTGACCTGCAGTTCGGTCTGCCTTGATCTCCCTTAGGTGCGCATGCCATTTGACAGTGTGCTGTCTCTCAAGATGACCTCTCTGGCCTCCGGTACCATAGTTGGTACCAAGCTTACCACGACTAACTCGAACCTTACAAATGGTACAAATGGCTATGTTTTCCATTATTGGGCTAACACTAAAGAAGTCCCTAACTGGGGACTTCAAATGTCTGTGGGGGGCGGAGGAGGCGGTACTGGGATTGCTGCTAATGCCAGATGAACTGGAGGATGAGTGTTGCAGAAATTTAGTAAGTTGTGCACTTATAGCACCACTAATTGAGGAAATGGAGGTCGAGGTGGATGGAGGTCCCTTCTGGCGAGAAAATATGGTAGCTGTAGGTGGTGGTGTACTAGTTAACTGCATTCGTGGTGGTCCCATTGCCACATCGCCATCATCACGCTCAGCAGCATGTCGGGATAGGGTAAAAATGTCTGTTTGCTGCATGCCCGCTGAGGCTGGAGTGGCGTCTATGATGACTGTGTCGTCGTCGTGAGAGTCTTCATCAGCAGGAGTATACGCAACTTCTTGTTCAGCGTCATCATCACACTCCATAACTCTGAGACTTTCGGGGACCTTCCTTTTACGCTTAGCTACCTTTGTCAGATCATGGTGTGCCTCACTCTCAGACAGGCCTGGTGGTTCCCAATTTTCATCCATATCATCAGAAGGAAGGGGGCTTGAAGAACATGTAGACACCATCCTTGATCTTTTCCTTGCTGGGGATCTGGAAGACAATGAATCATCAGGAGGAGTGGCTTCCTCATATGATACCTCGGCTTGAATGTCGATTTCCTTATGTGCCCCAACTTCGGGAGGAACAACTATTGTGGGCACTTGTGCCGCTCCATGCACCCCTGCTTGCGCCTCTCCTTGCGCCGCCTCTCCTTCCACATGTACTTGGGCTTGTACTACTTGCACATGTGCTTGTTGTTGCGGCTATGGTTGTTAAACACTCATCAGATGAGTTACAACAACCTGTGTTGATTGAGGGATGCTGCTACTCTCTTGCGATGAGCCAACATCACTGCTCGATGGTGATTGAACAACTATACTGGCTGCCTCTGCAGCACTCAAGGGCTTGGACCTAAGTTGGCGTGGTGGTGGTGGCACTGAGCCCAATGGAACGGAGGTGCTGCTTCCAGCTTGGTCCCCAGCAGAACCTGCTGCTGCTGCAGGCGTACTTTTTTTCCCCAAAAAATGCGGCGGTCGGCACACCAGTCTCCTTGGTAAGTGGCGCCACTTGCTTCTTCTGCTCCTTACTGGCAACTTTCTTGCTAGAGGAGCTAGGGGCAACTTTTTTTGGGGCCATCTTCTTCAGATGTCAGAACAGCAGGCCGCAGTTGCACAAGTTTCAGAGTTGTCTGTGGCCACACGTGACGTTGTGCTGCACACACCGCAGCAGGACTTCTTCCTGGCACTGATGAGGAACGATAAAGCTGATGATTCGTCTTTCTGCACCTAAAAGCAAACGAAGCCAGAGGAACATCAGTTAAATAAATGTTGCATATGTAGCGCTTCAATTAATAGTTTGCAAGTAAGCATTTTTATTATACCCACCCCCCCCAAAATGGAAAGACCAATAAAATGCACCAGTGACAGAGTACCCCTGGGCATAATGGATGAAAGCATGTCAGACTGGGTGCAGGCCTATGGCACAACAAAGCATACTGCCTGGCTTCAAAATGGCCCCTAGACCCCCAACACATGGCCAGGCCCTGCCTGTACCAGTCCTCAAAATGGCCCCCACCCACATGGCCATGCTCCACCAACACCCCAAAAAATCAAAAAACACACAAACATCACAACAATCCAATGGCATCCATGCCCTCCATGATGTTTACATTAAAAAGACCCCACAGAAATACTCAGTCCATGCACCACTGAGTACCCCTGGGCAAAAGGCCCCAACAACAGCCCAAAAATCGAAAAACACACAAAAATCACCACAATCCCATGCCATCCATGCCCTCAATGATGTTTACATTCAAGACACCCCACGGAAAGACTAGGCCCATGCACCACTGAGTAACCCTTTGCATAATGGATGAAAGCAAGGCACATTGGATGCAGGCCTATGGCACAAAGCACACTGCCTGGATTCAAAATGGCCCCTAGACTCCCACCACATGGCCAGGCCCTGCCTGTACCAGTCCTCAAAATTGCCCCCACGCACATGGCCATGCCCCACCAACACCCCAAAAAATCAAAAAACACACAAAAATCACCACAATCCAATGCCATCCATGCCCTCCATGATGTGTACATTAAAGAGACCCCACAGAAAGACTCAGTCCATGCACCACTGAGTACCCCTGGGCAAAAGGCCCCGACAACAGCCCAGAAATCGAAAAACACACAAAAATCACCACAATCCCATGCCATCCATGCCCTAAATCATGTTGAAATTCAACAAAACAGTTGTATCATGCACCCATAACTAACCCTGGTCCTACTGGATACTACTGTGGCTACCCACAATATTTTTTATTTAATGCTCTGAAAAAGTTCCAAAATTGTAGTTGCAGCAACTGTAATGCCCCAAACAAACTTACTTGTGAAATTTATAATCCAAAAGTGATCCAAAGAAAGTCAAAAAGTCCTCAAATCCAAATATCCGGCAGCATCCACAAAAAGTAATCCTTCCAGGTCAAGATCCAAATCAAAGTGACCAGCACATGAAGAAAGCACTGGGAGGAGCCTGCTGGACAGGAACAGGAAGTTGGAGACTGTGGGGCACTTCCTTCCTCCCACCCCCCCAAAATGGACTCCTTGCAAAAAAAAGTGCAGGCAAATGTCAACCTGAGGAGTTATTCTGATAAAATCATCATTTTCAGAAGGTTTATGCTGACTGCTGGTGGATTTCTTGTGCGAAATTGCAAATTTTGCAGATTCGCAATTGCAAGATTGTCGCTGCCCGCCGCATCCACGTGTTCGCAAGTGTTTACTCCAGCGATGCGTGATCACGGGCCTTTATGACGTACTCGCGTTGACAAACTCTCGCTGTGCAAGGTGGCAAGCCGCGATGACGTAATCGCGGTCGACAAACTCCCGCGGGATCCCGCAGCAAGATCCAAAATGGCGCAGCACACGCAAACATGGAGAAAAAAACTCTTCAAACTCTGTAAGTGAACGCCGCGCGCCGCAAAATTGTATAATATTCTATTTGTCAAGTGCGACCAAGCAAAAAAATCCGCTTCGTGCGAATTTTCGCGGATTGCGAATTTGCCGAAAATCCGCTAAATCCGAGAGCGGAATGAATTTTACGCCCATACTTAGGCGGGTGTACGGCCACCTGTGCGGTAGCAACTGTAGGCGCCGCTGCTCCCGCCTTTCCTGTCCGGTCCACTGGGACCGCCGGGTACAAACCTTGGTGGGCATATGGAGGCGGAGGGCGGACCTCTAATAGTTCCTCTATTTCATCTTCTGCCTCGGTTCGGGTCATATAACTTTTATCTGTTTGCAATCGAAACTGTCTATCCAATTGCTCAATATTCTTCTCTACTTTTTCCTTTTCATACGCTACCGCTTTTTGGGTTACAGTCTGTCCTGCTTTAATCTTTCCCAATTTTTCTTCTCGTATTCACCGTCGCTTCGCCTCCTTTAACCATAAGGTCAAGGAGTCAAACATAGTCTGACGGCTCCTTCTTAAAAACAATTTATTCTGTAAGCAATTAATTTTTCTTTCATCAAAGGACCCTGTTAAAGGCCATTGTAATTCTGCATTGTCTTTAGTATATTTGTTCCACAGTGTATTAAACAAAATGGGAGAAATACCATGTTTAACATACATATCGAAACTAGGACTGCCTTCCGGAGGAGCAGGCTGTCTTTCTTCCAGCCGTCCACTTCTCTGGCGGCAGCATTAAAAGCACAATTTACTAAAACACAACATTTTTATGAATTCAACAAATAATGCCATTCCAACTGAAGTCACACTCATGGACGCGTCCACTCACCACACACTCTTTCGCTGTTTAACTCAAAACGATTCTATTCACATAACATACTTAACGTGCATAAATTTCGATCGATAAAAGTACTCCGGTCATGAATTCACAATTCCATACGACATGTCTTATACTCGAACAGAGCCCGTCGACTCCTGTTCGGGGAATTGATCACCCTGGATTCCAGACCCCTAAAAAAATTCACAAAAGAGACAGTCCAAAGACTGCCCTTGGATCATCAGACAGGCGCACCACGAACACTCTTACAGACTATCCCGCAGTCCTGTGCTGGTTGGGCCGGGCGTTATGGGCGCAACCCCAGACCCAGCGCTTACCCAGTTACTCCTACGGGCTTTTCCGAAGAGGATTCGGCCGAGTGAGTACCCCCCGTGCAACACTAAGGCGTCCGATGTTGTCCCAACTAATCACCAAACAAGTCTGTGGGGCATCTGCCCGTGCAGTCATACCTCTGCCACGTCAGACCCCCAGATTCCCTGTGGTTCACTAACAACTACATTCCATACTCTGTTAACTGTTCTTCTGAGCCACTTCTCAAAAGTGCTCGTTCCAAAATCCACAAAGGACTTACAATACAATTCACTCACCTGGTGCACTCAGGTCTGATTGCGCGTTCTCCGCTGCCAACTTCTTTTATAGACAAACACGGTCAGCTGTTCCCGGGTTAAGCCCGAAGGACTCTGGTGAAGGGTTATTTAGCAGCTGGGAAGGTCACCGGGCCGAAGAGTGGAATTTTCCTTTTCTACCACAAACTGGTTTCTCGATTAGGATCCTTTTTCAGTCCACCCCCTCGACCAGAACCCCTCCCCGTCCCTCTTCTCCTGCCTACAGGAGGGGACAACCCTATCGCGGAGTCGCCAACTGAAGTACTGAAAAAATTATACCATAGAGCTATACTTACCAATAACCCATATACCTTGTTTACCAAGAATAAGTCAGCCGGCAATGGAGAAGGTTCAATCGTTTATTTTGCAAAAGTGCCCCATATAGGGGAGCCTCCCTCTCGCCACAGCTCTCAAAGGTGTGCAGAGGAGACAACTGGATTACATTAAAAACAGTGCATATATATTTTCAGCATACCTCATAGAAAACCCCGTACATGGAAAAGTACCAGTTGATGAGAAACCAACAGGAAAACCCATATAAGGCACGACTGATTGATTCGAGACTCAGCTTTAGTTATTCCGGGGGTAGGTCGGTAAAGGTGCCTCCCTTTTATTCTGGTGCACGGGAGTACAGGCATGCCGCCTGCAAAAATGTACTCATCCTACAAGAAAGACAGATGCGACCTTGAGTTTCCTAAGTTAGAATCAATGGTCTGTTCATATCCCAGGCCGACCTTTCAAGCTCTCCTCTCAGCAGTATGTCACGTGTTTACCGAATTAACGAAAGAGACCCCGGGAAATGAAACTAAGATGGCGTTGGTTCAGTTCAGGCCCTATTCTTAGGATATACATGGGTCGAGTGCATTTACAATGGGTATATTGGATACATTACGACAACATTATAAAGTATCGACTTTATATTCCTTCAACGTAGTCATAGGAACATACATCAATGCAGTCAACATAGAAATCAGCATGGCATGCCACACACTACATTCATAAGCTGTTGAGGACTAGGCAATTGTGTGATAGGAATGTCACACAGGTGAACAACACCACTGACCCATTGTCCATATCTGTCCACAGGAGAGTCATCGCACAGTAAAGCACAGGAAAGGGAGGAGAGGGCACCGGCAATGGAGATGAGGGAGAAAACAGCGGAAAGATCAGATCCAAGCACTGTTCTGCAAAAAACACCCCCATCGCAGGCAGTCACTACACCGGAGCTACCCACCACACCACAGCCACTGTCACCTCTGCTGTTTGGGTCACAACATTTGGAACCACCAGCACTTTCTCCCACACCAACGTCAGAGTAATCTATGCTGGGAAGGCCAAGGAGGCATGATGTGCCCCCTCTCAGGATCCTGGAGACGTCAGATGAGGAAGATGTGGAGGCTCTCACACCAACAAATCCACCTCTGGCTGACAACGCTAGGCAGCAGTCTTCATCTGGAGCTGTGCGTGCCGGTGCCCGAGGCCGTAGGGTACGGGAGAGAGGTGAAGGCCAGGATGGAGAGGGGGTCTTCTGTGGTCTTGAGGCCACCATGGTGAAAGTTCAGCGCCTGCAGGCAAAGGGCCTTTTAGCAGGTCATAGACACGTGCGCATATTAAACAGCAGGATGTCCAACATTGACAGGGGGATTGGCTCCATGACAGAGAGCATGCACTCCATGGCAAAGGGCATGAGGGAAATGACACAGTGCATGAGTGCCCTCTGTGAAAAACTAGATAGTGACCACTCCGAGAGGCACAGGGATCGTCAGTGCATGTGGCAACAGACCAAAGCCATGAACCGGCTTGCCACAGCAACCTCCCTGCTATGCCGGCGCTCTGTCGCCATTAGAGATGCAAAGGGAGGCGTTGGGAAAAAGGGTCCTAACATACGACTATGCACGTTTGCAACCTCTTGTAAATAGGGCAATAGTTTTATCTCCGCTTTTTTGGCTTTTTAATCCAAAAAAAGCGGAGATAAAGCCCTTCTAAATATGCCCCTCAGTGTGATGATCGATGTGCATTCCTCTTAAGTCAGTTGTCTGCAGGCTGGAGAGGGATCACCAAGTGCAGTGTATTCTGTGCGCTCAATAAATCTTTACATCATCATCTTTGGCTGTGATCATCTTTAGATTACAACACGTGGCGACGAGGATGGGAGGTGCAGAGGCAGGGAGTTCCAGATCTTTGCACTGAGGTAGGAGAAGGATCTTCCTCCAGCTGAGTTTATGCTGATCTGTGTCATGGTGGCCGGGGCAAGTCAGGCAGAGTGGAGATGTTTGACCAAATACCTCAGACTCAAACCTGGACCTGCAAGGATCCTCAGCGGGAATGCCTTGTACTTCAGAGGACTGCCCTTCTGCTTAAGGCCTTTTCTGTACCCCAGAGCACTGCACTGCTGCTACCTGAGGACTGCCTTACTGCTAGACGTTTGCCTTGTATACTCAGAGAGAGCAACCCTGCTGCTTGAGACTCTATCAGTTAGTTGGCTAGTGTGAGCAACACTACATAACGAGCTCCAGAGACCTTAAGTGCTGCATCTGACCTCTGCCTGGAGTCCTGGCTGCCCAAGTAGTACCCAACCAGTCATGGATCCTTGGAAGTGGTGCTAAAGGAGCTCCTCATGCAAAAACCTGAAACTTAGAAAATGTTCCACCAAAACATGGCCTCAGAACTGCCAGGAGACCCTCCGAGATACAATGCTGGTCCGTATGACTTCGCTAAGGCATAGGTCCTCTCCCATTCTATTTTTCCCTGGAGCAGCAAATCCTGTACAGCTGGATCTCTCAGAAAGAGTCCCATCGAGCCCTTGATGGCTACAGCCTGCAATTTCAACCTATTGGAGATTTTCAACTACCAAAAAAGTCACAAAGTAGCAAAGTCTGAACGTAGGTATGAAGGGGACGCCTTGCCTTGATGAACTTTACTTTCTCAGGAATATTTCTACGACATTCTTCTAAGTAAGAATATAAGCTGAGGCTGGGTTCATTCCACCTCGTGTAGCTGAACCATGCTCCATTTCAGTCGGCCTCATCTTTAAACTTTTACCCGTTCTTCCTCAACCAGATAACGCGGTTGGCACTTTGTTATTTTTGGCAATACTTATCACTACAGACATAAAAAATTAATAACTCTGGTTATACTGATTGGATTTAATGTGCTTTGGGTCAAATTATTTATTACATTTTACTACTTTGCTGTGAGATTTTTCTTGTGTTGTGTTTTTACTGTTTACTGTTTGTGTGCTGCATAAATACTTAACACAGTGCCTCCAGTTAAACCTAAATGTATTTGAGCTAAACTTTCAGAGAGTTAACCCCAGGTTAATTTAGTGACTTTTGTATTTCACCCTGACAAGACTTGTGGTTGTTGCTTGAGAAGGGTTAGCATTCCCCTCAACCAATAACCCAATTTCCTACATAAGGATACAGCTCTGGCACCTACAGTTAGGGTGACATAAAAGTATGAACCTTACTTAATAATCTACAACATTTTAATATACGTATGCATGTGGTCAAGTGAAGTAGAGGGAGCAAGTGGGAAACAAAAAGGATACCAAATACTGGCATGCCTCACTTCCATGGTTCTGGCACCTTATTACCTTCGGAGGGCTAAGCTCCTACATCCAGGGTCTTAATGTAGAGTAATATGTTAAATAACTTCAGCTTGTGCTGCTCAGTCTCCTAACTCCCTAAACTTCACATTTCACTGTATACTTCAATGTTGATGTCCCTCTTTAGCAGCTGGCATTTCCAGCTGCGTTTATCCCTTTTTCATTTTCCCAATAAAAAGAATGGAACTCTACATCCCTTGCAGATTTCAAGTACAACAAATTTGCCAATGGTTTTTAAATCTGCATGAATACATCGTGCATAATTTTGCATTTTGCTCATAACTTTTAGATTTTTTCTTTCTCCAAGGGAAATATTTCCTTCTGTGGAAACACACTTTCTCTTAGTCCCTTCTGAAATAAGAGGATCTTTCTTTTTTCCTATTGCTGAAATGTTCTTAGGGCTTGAATGAGAGAATGGTGTTAATGTAGATAAAAAAATGTGATAATGTAGTTACTAAATTGAGGTAATTTCCATCTGAGGATTGTCAGCTGCAAGAATTGATATTCTTTTTTCTCCATTTGATGAGTCCGTGGTAGAAATTACACTTTTGGAGGATGTTACATTTGCAGCGCATAATCCTAAATATAAGAATTGGAAAATATGCCACGCGGTTGACTTTTCACTATTCGAGAGTCATTTTATGTAATTACAATTTCACAAGTCCAGTTCTGTGTAAATGTATGTGTGCGTGTATGTGGTAAACATTTGTCAATCGGCTAGAAGATTTTGGGACAATCAGAGAATGAATGACAAGAACCCAAAAAATACAATAAATATCAGCCTTATCCTCGTCTACGCCAACTTGTGGTATGGTATCTATTACCAAAATGTGCATAGTAAATGAAGCCAGCAATTTGTTTCACAGAAAACCTTTATGTAGCTTGTCAAGGAGGGGAATTGTTTTATGAGAACTTAGGTCAAAGGTTTAACCTGGGGTCAATGATTGAGCTAATAATACATTTTCATATAATTAGTTTGACATTTACATCTCATAAAATAGCTATTAGGAGAATTATGTTAAAACTATTTTCTGACATCTTATTTTCCATCCACATCAGGAAACCCTTCCAAATGTCTCGAGATCATATTTAATTTGACATACTGGATAGCAATTCTCTGAAAACGGACACAATTTCCTAGCATTTTTCGTAAAAGTCACAGCTATTAAACCATTTCAGTTCTTATGGAAATAACCTCCATTTAAACCTCCTAGATCTCATTGAGGCTGAATGCTCTCCAATTTGCTGCATGTCTTTTACAATTAAATGCTGTATAAAATATGATTTATTTAATGCTTGTTGCTTAGTAATGTCAGCTAATGATACTTCTAGAATAGAAACGCGCCCTGCCTTATTTCGCTACAGGGAATTTTTTTTCTTCCGATGACAAAAATTGGGTATAAAGAGAAGGGAGTGATGTTTTTTGTAAACCAGTCGGGATGGACCACAAGTACAAATGAAACAAGCAATGGCAAATCCAACATTTCTGACTTATAAGTGCATGTGTTTCTTCAGTGATCGTCTGTGATTGTATGGATTATTGACTGCGAGAATGATTCAATCTTTGGATGAAAGGGTGCACTGATGAATGGATGAGTGGATGGATGAGTCCGGTGAATCAGAAGTGCTAAGTGCACAAAATGACAAACCAGCGCATAGATGAAAAAGTGAAAAAAACCGTAGGAGACAGTTTGGGCAGTGTAAGGACAAGGTTAAGTTGTCAAAAGCGATGGAATATTCACAATAGCCATGTGTAGGGTACTTGAACGTCTTCGTCGCTGCTCCACCTTTTGGAATTCCCTTCCCCCCACCATCAGATCTATTCCCTTGTACTCCGACTTCCGTAATGCACTTAAAACTCATCTCTTCCTGCAAGCCTTTTCACTCTAAAATTTCCCTGCACCTCTCCATCTAGGTTCTATTGATTCCCAGCGCCAAGAAACCGCTAGGTATGTGCGCTTAATAAATGTTTTTAAATTCAAATTCAAATACATCAAACTACTTACTCATGACAGGCAATTACAACCTCATGCCAGCCCTTCTGGTCTAACTGAGATATTGATCTATATATCATTTGCACATCTCGAGGTGAAACAAAATCACAGCAGCACAAAAGACTGTGCAGCCAGGTGTGAAAGGAGAAAAGCACCACACTAAAGCGCAGCCAGGATGAAAGGAACATAATGTATACATAGCTGTGCAGCTAAAGATGAAAGGTATACATAAAAGTGAAATGTGCACAGCGCCACAGGGGGACGTTCATAGTGCAATAAAGGCCCACGGATGGCTCTGCCGCTAGAAATGAAGGGGCAGATTTACAAGCCCCTTACGACACTTTTGCACCACCGTTGTGTCACTTTTGTGACACAATGGCGGCTTAAACAATGCGGCCAATGTACAACATGACACGTCTAGGGAGATGCGTCACCTTGTAAAGCCTTGCATCACATTATACCTGTGTCAGGTATAATGTATGCAGGGTGCGCTTCCCACGCAGGAAAGCCTTGAAGAAGTGACACAGTAAAATCTACAAGATTTCACTGCGCCACTTCTAGGATGCCACTGCTTCTAAACCTTACGCCTGCTTGAAGCAGGCATAAGGATTGATGCAGTACAATAAGTATAGGCCTCAAAATGCCTGGCTGGAGTTGCGTCGTGCTTGTGACACAACTCCAGCAATGCATGACTTTTGGGCCAACAGATGCATCAGAATTTCCGTTGTATCTGTCCATCCTTGCCACATGGTGCGCCGTATTGTAAATACGACGTACCCATGGTGGCTCAAGGGTATCGCAGGCTTGCGCATGGAAACTGACGCATCTCTACAGATGTGTCAGTTACTTATAAGTCTGCCCCAAAGAATGTAAGGATCACTTTGTCTTGGATAGCACACATGAGAATAATTACTATGATTCAGCATTCAGGTTTCTTCATGTAAATAGACAAGCGAAGCCAATTTAAAGAAAATCCATCACATCTAGGGTAGGAAAGCTGCTGTTTAATTTGCTTAAATACTGATTTATTAAAACATGCCATGAAAATGGTTCGTGCAATTAGCTTTGTGTTGTACTTTCTCTATATGGATTATTTGCTTTCAGGATCCAGGACACTAAGCTTTATGCATCAATTAATCAATCAATCAGAGATTTGTAGAGCACACTACTCACCCATGAGGGTCTGAAGGTGCTGGGGAAGGGGCTTTTTGGGCAGCTCCGGTCATCTGAATAGCCAGGTCTTGAGGATCTTCCTGAATGCTTGCAGTGTGGGGCTTGAGCTAATGCTGAGGGGGAGTTCGTTCCAGGTCTTGGCCACGATGTAGGAAAATGATGCATGGCTCTACAAACTGGTTTTCAAAGGAAAGAGTCTATCCATCGAGACCATTGACCCATTCTCATTTTCAGTCCACCCTGTGTTTTGTCCCTGACCAAGTCCAGAGTCTGACTATATCAATGTCAAGATAATTCATATGTAACATGTATGGATGTGTACCAACCTTACATGCAGCTACTGCATGGAAATGTGCCCTGTTATTGCCATGCTTTCTATTTTGAAGTTTCCTCAAGTGGCATGTGCTATTTTTGATATCCACTTTCATATTTTCCTATTGATCTACAGATCTCATTTTCTGTGAAGTATGCCCACCTGGCACATATGTTTGTGGACTGACCTTATTGTCATTGCTATATGTGCAAACAGCCAGTTTGCATATGAGGCAAGAGGTCCAAATGAGGGTGGACGAAAGCAACATCTTTCAGAAACAGCTGGATGCCAATGGAACATAGGGTTAGGTTTTTATACTAACATGACTATAATAGCTTGACAATTGCTTTCATTCAGAAAAGTTTCTTTGTTTTGAGGAAATAAAATTGGCAGTTGTGCCCCATCGTTTCCCTTCTCCGCCTGTCTGCCATTTTGATTCAGACAGCACCAATTTTTGCGTGTCATCCATTTTGTCTCCAAACCCACGAGCAAGACACCCTGCACCTGGCCCCTCCGTTCATTGACCACACATTCTTGTGGCTCGGCCAATTCCAAGAACCAACGAGATAGTTCCTGTTTTAAGAGACAGTTCCTCTTCTTGACTCTAAGCCATAAATAACCCCCGGTTGAGAAAGGGCCTTCAACTTAAAGGAGAAGGAAGGGCCTTCAACTGAAGGGAGCATTTTGACACTGAGGAAGGACCCTCAACCGAAGTGAGCACATTTTGACACACTACATGCACTCTCACGAGACACAAGAGACGCCCATACCTTGACACATCTGTTTGGAAATTACTGTTTGTCACTTCCTTATTCTTCTTCTTCTTCTTTCTGCCTACTGCCTGAACTGTATAAATATTCTGCTGTGTGAATAAAGCATCAGACCACTCCTGTACCCGCTTGGTGCTGGAGCTCTCCCTTAACTCGAGTTATTGAATAAACCCTTCTTTACTCGAATACCACAGACTCCTCTCTTTACTTAATTTAAAGTATTTACTAATATAGAAATTCTAAGATAAGGTAATATTAAATTATTTACCACATTTCTGGCGCCTGAACAGGGACGTTCCCTCTCCCCCACGCGCCGGCGATGTCGGACCCGGCACTGCCTCCTCCTGACCTTCGACGGACTTCAAAGTGCACAGAAGCGGGGAATTCCTGCTAACTCCCTCGAGACGAAGGGGGGGACCGACTGCGGCCCGTCATCCACACGAGGCGGTGAGGAAGATCGCGGAACGTCCAGACCCAGAGCCCAACCTGTGAAGAAGACGAGTCCGAGGTCCTGTGAGCCCCGTTTCAGAAGCTGCGCGCATTTCAAGATCAACAGGCCTTCTAGTTTGCGTCTCGGTGAGTACTGCTGAAAGTATAAAGACGGACCCACAACTTTTGTGGGTACGGTAAAGATATATGTTTGTTGTTTCTCATTTTTATTTTTTTAATAGAAAGTCTGCCATCATGCCTATTTTTTCGAAAATACGTAAGATGGGAACTAGAAAAAGTATTCTCGAGAAGGAGATTCCCCTCCCTCCTCGGGATACTCCAGGACATTTTATGTATACAAAACATGGCATTGGTGCAATTGTTTATTGTGATTTATGGGTAGATTACACTAAAGATTTCGAATGTAAATATAGGTGGCCCGAGACAGGGACTTTTGACATGGAATGTGTACTAAAACTAGAAGAACAGTTGTGGAAAAGAAAGGTCCGACAGTCACAAAGTGACACGGTCGAACTATGGAGAAAAGAAGCCCATAGGAGGCAGGAGAAAGCATTGAACAAAGTCGAAAAGAGTAAGAGAATGTCAGAGCAGGTTCGGAATGAACAATTACAAGAAATAGGACGAGAACTAGAAAATTAGAGAAATAATAGGGAATGACTAGCCGTTTCCACCGGTCTCTACCCTGTATTACCTAATACTTCCTCGCAGATGGAGACCGTCCCACCTAAGACACAACCCACTGCCCCATTTCCAGAGGATACTTTCACCACCTTCCTCTTGGACACCCCGCCTCCATATGACACCCCAATAGTCCAGGCACCCCCACAACAGCCCTTGAATACTGAACAAGTCCAACCACGGCCTGGAAATAACGAAGGTGCAGAGGGACTAGCCACAGGGGACACGATTCTCGAGTGCCCCTATGATCCGGCCCCAAGTACCACTGGGGAGGCGGGCCGAATAACAAAAATACTTCACGACTCATGGATAGAGATCAAGGGTTTACCAGCTATAGGCCCACTCTTTGAGGCAGCTTCCGAGTCTCTCCGTACCGGAGAAGACTCTAAGGCTGTTAACAGATTAATCAAAAGCAGACTTTACACCATCAAGGTACACATGTATAGGTTCCTTATTTGTTGTTTTATTAAACACCTACAAGTAGGAGGAAAAGATGTACCCACATCATTTTATGAGTTATTGGACTCAACTTCTGACCATACCGAAGTAGGTTTGGTAAATGACGCACTTGATAGGTTCACCAGTAAGGTGACACGTACTTGGCAAAATGTACAGGCCGAGGAAGAAGAGAACAGAGGTGAGGAAAATACAACACTACCGGTTGTAAAAGCTCTACCAGTAAGACGCTCCATTTCCACGTCACGATCCCCACCCCTCCCATTCCTCCAGGGCCATCCAGAACAGCCGTCTCCAGACGACCTGTTTCAAACCACGGTAGTAGCATTAGACGACTGACTAGACCAGGAACCTCCGCTTACATCGGAGGAGAAGGAAATAGCCAGAACTGCGACCCTATGGGTCTCTCAATATAAGATATATGACAATGATCTCATAGACCAACTTTTTCTATCATTACCACGCCCACATCAAAGATTAGCGAGTCTCTACATGGTACAGCATCTCATTACTCTCAATGACACTTTATTAAAACATGATCCAAGACTAGAAGATTTTTTGTCTGACTGCGCTGATAACATATTCATCCGCAATGGTTCAGTTTTTCTCAACAGATTCATAGACTTTAGACAGGAATATCAGAAAGCGGTTGAAAATAGATCTTTCACTGATGCTTGTGGACCAGTTAATAGACTCCCTCAAACACGCCACTTCCCCATGAGGGAGGTTCACCCTAGAGCTGATGCAAATGGTGCGTTACAACGCGTCTTCATTTATGTACCCTTGACAAAACTCGAATTACTAAGAATGAAAGAGATGTTTCCCCCTCACTCAAAAGATCCTGCTGGATTGTTCAAGGAATTAGGAGACGTATTCATGATGGGAACATATACTCTTTCTGATATCACAGCAATTCTGAAATTATTGTTGCCCATGGGTATATATGACAAACTACGAGAAAAAGATTGGGAGGTGGCAGGGGAGCACATTAGATGGACCGAACTTCAGAATGACGAAAATACTAGGGTAGCAGGTCAAGGTATAGGATACAAACTCAAGGCACTCCCTGGCACTATTTTGAAGGTGTTACCACAGTTATTGACAGTGAAAAAGGAGGACTGGGATGCCATTTCCTCCTGCAAACAGAAACATGGTGAAGACATAGGGGATTATTATACAAGACTTGAAAAGTGTTTTGCGATAAATAGCGGTCTTACACCGACAAGCGAAGCTTACCCGCATCTGTTTGTTTCCAAATTAGTAGACAACGCCTTGCTAGCTATAAGGGAAAGAGTACTGAAGGTAGAAAGTACCTGGCAAGCCCATACGCCGCCACAGGTGTTACAAATGCTACAATACCATCAAAACCGCATTAGGGATGAAGAAGAACATGATAAGAAACGCATGAAAGACACAAAGATGAAAGCATTAGTAGCCCAGACTGCACCCCAGCGCCAACAGACAAAAGGTAGCCAGACAAACGCGAAGAGTACTTGCAATTATTGCAAAAAGTCGGCACACTTCGTTAAAGATTGTCCTGTCTTAAAACACAATTTGGCCACTGGTAAGACACAGCCCCGTCCATATCAGCCAAAACAGAATGCCCCACAAGGCACTACAGCACCTCCAGCTCCACCGACAGCACAAATGACGCAAATGTACATTGGAGATGATGGCTATACTGAATACTACCCAGATTTTTCATGATGTCGCTCAGGGAGAGAAGATGACAAACTGCCCCTAATCCCCATCCCAGTAGATCAGAAAGGTCCATTTGTAGAGGTCCGACTTCTTGGGGTTGAAGAAGTTTCTACTAGACACTGGGGCCAGTAAAACAACAATAAGCCATCAAGAGGTCCCAGAGGCTCCTCTCTCTGGTTCAAAAAGTATTTCTCTGGGTTTCTCCGGACAGCCTGTGACAAACATCACGTCAAAACCACTGCCCTTACAGGTTGGTCCCCTCACGACAACCACAGATCTTATATTGACAAAATCATGTCCAGAAAATTTGCTTGGTATCCAGACCTTGAAAGAATTAGGAGCTGTTATTGTTTGCTCACCTAAGGATGTTAGATTATTCCTACGAGATTTTAAAGGCCACTACACCAGTAGAGAATTAGACGAACGTTTGAAAGATTTGCCACACACACTTTAGGCCACTGACTCCACCACAGTAGGGTGTATGGAAATAACACCTCCCAAGGTTACACTGAAAGAGGGAGCCCAACTGCCACTCATAAGACAATACAAAATTCCACCTCAAGCTGAACAGGCGTTAATGTTAATTATTCAGGATCTAATACGGTCAGGTGTGGTTAAAGAAACAATTTCTAATGTTTGTAATTCCCCAGTTTTAGCAGTTCGTAAAAAAGTGGAACTGGGAACACCCCCTGTCTACAGACTAGTGGTGGATTTAAGAGAACTTAATAAATGTGTCTTTACCCAACATCCCGTGGTCCCAGACATCTTCACGTTACTCACAGCCATAGATGCAGAAGCGACACACTTTACTGTAATTGACTTAAAAAACGCATTTTTCAGTATACCCATTTACCCAGACAGCCAATACCTTTTCGGCTTCTCCCTACAAGGACGAAGCTTCCAATTTACAAGAGCTCCCCAAGGTTTCACCGAAAGCCCAAGTGTATATAGCCAAGCGTTAAAAAGACAATTGGATACTATTGAAATGCCCCCTGACACTGCATTGTTGCAGTATGTTGATGACATCCTCATTACGGCTAGATATGACCCAGCCTGTGCTGAAGCATCATTGCTGGTACTAAAGTTCCTAGCTGCAAATGGCCATAAAGTTTCCCCTGGTAAGCTCCAATTCTGCTTGCAGCAAGTGGCATACTTAGGGCACTTGCTGTCAAAGGAGGGGAGACAGCTTACACAGGAATGCATCCAACTTATACAACAAATGCCACAGCCAACAACACAGAAACAAGTTCGAGCCTTTGTTGGCCTTACCTCAAAATGTAGACAGTGGATCCCGCAATTCGCCCTCATTGCTAAACCATTAGTACAGCTGACAACACTTGAAGCTGGCACTGTCCCAAAACTACCTTGGACGGATGAACACACACAAGCTTTTCAGTCTCTTAAAAAGGCTATGTGTCAAGCCCCAGTGCTGGCAACACCTGATTACACCAAAGATTTTACCTTATTTGTAACAGAAAGCTCAGGTACAGCCCTGTCGGTCCTGACCCAACTTCAGGCAGACAGGCATAGACCATGTGGTTACTTGTCCTGTACATTAGATCCGGTGGCCCAAGCACTCCCTGCATGCCTCAAATCAGTGGCTGCCACAGCACAAGCCATTAGACAACGTGACACTATCGTACTAGGACACCATCGGGTTGTCCAGGTTCCACATGCTGTTGAACTTCTCCTAAACAGAACGCAAACACAACTTCTGACAATAGCCAGACTCACAGGATACGAGATGACACTTTTTCAGCCACACATTGAGATCCGACGATGCAACATTTTAAACCCAGCAACACTGTTGCCACTTACCTCTCCTGCTGAACAACTACATGTTTTTATTGATACAATTGACTTAGTGACCAAACCCAGACCAGATTTACAAGATACACCCCTCTCTGAGGCAGAGATGACACTTTTTGTTGATGGGTCTTGCATGAGACTCCCCACTGGAGAATTGGCAGCAGCTTATGCTTATGCAAATGGTATAAGCACATTGGAAGCACATAAAATAGAGATACTGTCAGCACAAGCAGCCAAACTAGTAGCACTAACACAAGCATGTCACTTAGCAAAAGGAAAATCAGTTAACATCTACACCGACTCACAATACGCTTTCGGGGTTGTACACAATTTCGGCACATTATGGAGGGAGAGGGGATTTCTCACATCACATGGGTCCAAAATACAACATGCTGCCCTCATAACTGCCCTCTTGGAAGCTAGCCAATTACCAACCAAAATAGCGGTGCTGAAATGTAAGGCACACACAAAAGGAACAGATGAAATATCAAAAGGAAATGATTTCGCAGACAATGCATCCAAAATGGCGGCGAACACAGAATTGAATACACTACACCGCCAATATGCAATACGAGACCCCTTTTCTGACATCCAGGATGTCCAAAGTCACACCACACCACAGGATCTGCTAGAATGGAAGGAAAAAGGAGGGGTCCTTAGAGACCAGAGTTGGATGACACCTGAGAGAGCAGTATGGCTACTGCCGGATGCTATGGTTCAGGTTATAATAAACACCATACATGGACCAGCACATCTGGGAGAAAAAGCAATGTTAGATAGCATACAGAACATATGGCATAACAAACATTTGAGAGCTGCAGCCAAACAAAAAGTAAAAACATGCATGATTTTTAACCAGTTCAACCCAGGTAAAGGCAGGGGGAGCAGGGTTGATCCAACCCCCTGACCATCCATTCGAAGCTCTCCAGATGGACTATATTCAGATGGAGAGATGTAGAGGTTTCAAGTATGTACTGGTGGTGGTGTGCGCGTTAACCAGGTGGACTGAAGCCTACCCCGTCCCTGACTATACCGCCACGACGACTGCTAAGGTTCTAGTAAGAGAGTACTTCCCACGCTATGGGTTGCCAAGAGTCATATATTCAGACAATGGCCAACCTTTCTCTTCCGAGCTAATGAAACATGTCTCTCTTCTATTAGGATACACTTGGAAATTTCATTGCGTGAGACACCCCCAGGCAACAGGATTGGTAGAAAGACACAATCAAACCCTTAAAACTAAGTTAGCCAAAATTACAGCAGAAAAGGGCGTAGATTGGATGACTTCCTTACCAGTAGCCCTGTTCTATATGCGAATGGTACCACACTCCCAAATAGGATTAGCACCATTCGAGATGGTTTTTGGCAGGCCACCAAACATGTGGGGAGTCCCTAGACCAAAATCTATTACTGATGTAGATAGCAGAATATTAACTGATTATCTGGCTTCCTTGATGTCTGCACTCCACTCTTGTCGTTCACAGGTGGCTGCAGCCTTCCCAGACAACACCAACCCTGAAGAACACACCATCCGACCTGGAGATTGGGTCTCGGTCCGGAACTTCAACCGGACAAATCCCCTCCAGCCCAGGTGGAAGGAGCCGAAGTTGGTCCTTTTGACTATGCGGACTGCTGTCAAGATCGAGGGCCGAAAAGGCTGGCTACATGCCAGCCACTGCAAAAAATACTTTGGAGAAATAGACTCTTTTGCCAGCGATATCGCCAAATCCAGTGACACTGTGACTGAACAATCCTCATTGCCCTTGGAACAGACCCCACAACAAGAATATAAATCAAAACTGAGGTCCGCCACCCGGGTTCTGGCTGATTAAGCCCACGGACACAGGTCTCGTGGTGAAGCGGTTGGAGCATGGGGGCAGACTCAGGCACTCTGACTATGTGGGAAAAAGAGAAAATGAGGCGCCTAAAGAAGAATGTTAAGAAGTTGCATAGCGGACCTATCATATGTTTGATCATACTGGTTTTTTTATGACAATCATGACGTGTCTCGGTTGGGCCCTCCACATTGCTTTCCCGCCAGCACCACATTCCTCTCCTGCACCTAACAACACTCAAGAGCACACGCACCACGACTTACCTCCTCATGAGCAAGCCCATAGGTTAGCTCTCCGAAACAATACCTTCATACAGATGCTACACTATACGCATCAGGCCAGCAATATCACAGATTGCTGGATATGTGGCCGCCTCCCACCACATCAGAAGGAGGGAGGGATGCCTCTCTTCCCCTTTCCGTTCTCCTATAAAGGAACTTGCGAGGCCTGGTTCATTCTAATAACAGCCAACAGGACTACCCGTACCTCCTGCCCTGAGGGCAATAGGTCATGCAAGAATGGGTGGCCTTGGGGGGACTTAAATAAGGTCCTTAATGCTGTTTGCTACCCGAATGAGGATGGAGATCCTCAGGCGACAGGACGGTCCTAGAAAGCGAAGAATACAAGCAGGGGAACATGAGCATGTCCTACAGGATATTAAATACCAAACCAAAAAAGAATGCTGGGCCCCCTTCTATCTCGGTCTCAACAGTAAAAGGGCACCTGTGCGTCCGGAAAAATGGCTCTGTCCCATTAGGACACAGTAACTGCCATACCACTGTGAGTTTTGAAGACAGGGGAAAATCACCATTTCTAGCATCCCGCCATACTTATTTCACCTGTGGGCAAACTGCCTATGTGCAGCTGCCCTTGAACTGGGGGGGAACATGCTATATAGCATTTCTGCTACCTCCTGTCTTTGTAGCCCCATCCACTTACCACCGAGACTTCCTAGTTCCCCATGTTAGACATAAAAGAATGATCGATATCTCCGGGATTGATCACCGGAAACTACATTGGAACAATATACAGACTTCAACAAAGGATTCTTTTTCTTTATCGGCCCTGTGCAGAACAGTAAGCTCATGTGCAAGTTGACAAGGACCTTGGAGGTTGTTGTAAATCAGACGGCGTCTGCCCTGGGGAACTTGACTCAGGGATAGTCTGCCATAAGATTGGTTGCCCTCCAAAACCGCCTTGTCCTTGACGTCATCCTGGCTGACAGAGGTGGAGCCTGTAAAATTATCGGCTCTAGCTGCTGTATTTATATCCCTGATAACTCTCCGTCTGTATATACGGCTATAACAAAATTACACAAGATAGCCGCCAGCCTACATTAAGAACCTAATTACAAAATAATTACAAAAAGAACCTGGCACTTGGACATTGTCTGACTGGTTTTGGACAATAATATCATCCTGGGGATGGAAACTGCTGTCAGCAGCAGGCATAATATTCCTGGTAATAACCGGATGCTGTCTTTGCATCAAATGTGGCCCTGCCCTGTGCGGGCTATGCGCTACAAGCTGCATTCCTAAACTACATATCCAGCAGAAAGAAAATAAATGAAACAATTATGCTACAGAAATGCATAGACAATCTCATGCAAAATGAGATATAGATACAGGTACACTCTGGGGCAAGGAGGGAATGAGGAAATAAAATTGGCAGTTGTGCCTCATCGTTTCCCTTTTCCGCCTGTCTGCCATTTTGATTCAGACAGCACCCATTTTTGTGTGTCATCCATTTTGTCTCCAAACCCACGAGCAAGACACCCTGCACCTGGCCCCTCCGTTCATTGACCACACATTCTTGTGGCTCGGCCAATTCCAAGAACCAACGAGATAGTTCCTGTTTTAAGAGACAGTTCCTCTTCTTGACTCTAAGCCATAAATAACCCCCGGTTGAGAAAGGGCCTTCAACTTAAAGGAGAAGGAAGGGCCTTCAACTGAAGGGAGCATTTCGACACTGAGGAAGGACCCTCAACCGAAGTGAGCACATTTTTACACACTACATGCACTCTCACGAGACACAAGAGACGCCCATACCTTGACACATCTGTTTGGAAATTACTGTTTGTCACTTCCTTATTTTTCTTCTTCTTCTTCTTCTTTCTGCCTACTGCCTGAACTGTATAAATATTCTGCTGTGTGAATAAAGCATCAGACCACTCCATTACCCGCTTGGTGCTGGAGCTCTCCCTTAACTCGAGTTATTGAATAAACCCTTCTTTACTCGAATACCACGGACTCCTCTCTTTACATAATTTAAAGTATTTACTAATATAGAAATTCTAAGATAAGGTCATATTAAATTATTTACCACATTTCGTAAGGGATGCATGTGTGTATGTATGTATGTGGTATTTGCATAGTGTGAAGTTAGCCGAAAAGGAGCGAAAAAGGCAGATAGCAGAGCAACGGAAAGCCCATAAATATGCTCCTATTCAGCTCCATTTTGATCTATAGATTTAAAACAATTATGACACTAGAATTTTAGCACCTTGATTATGCCAGTAGTGTATTCCTTGGTCTACTCAAGTACCTTTTATTCTGCTTGCAACGGGTGACAAATGCTGGTGACAGATTTCTGTTCTCGCTGAAGCACCACTAACACATTTCATCTGCTGTAAAACAGCCACTGGCTACAGATGTTCACTTTAAAGCACAAAGTAAGAGTCATCAGGAGTTGCTACCACAGGGGAGCACCATTTTAATCAGAAATTCAGCCACTTTGCCTACGCTTGCATTCTCTTTCAGGTACATGCATCGTTGTTGCCGTTTGCGATTCCTTAATTGCGAAAATTAAGAAATCGCAATTAAGGAATCGCAAACGGCAATGCATCAAAAAATCGCAATTTTTTTAGCGATTCCTTATTATTCCTTAATTGCGATTCACAATTTGCGGATCACAATTAAGGAATCCCTTCCCATTGATTCCTATGGGCCAAAAGACCCATATGAATGAATGGGAAGACAATCTCAATTTGCGATTCGCAATTAGCTAATCGCAAATTGAGATTGCAATTTCAAGGGTGCAGGGGTGTCCAAAGGACACCCTGTTGCACCCCTGAAATCAATCTATGCATATATGTTGTGCACACACATGCCCTAAGGGCATGTGTGTGCACAACATGACAGTTTGAAAAAAGCAAAAAAATGCATTTTTTAGTTTTTTCGCAAATTACCATGAGGTCCTACCTCATGGTAATTTTTTCCCTCCTAATTGCGAATTCGCAATTGTTGAAGGTGTCATGCATTGCATTTAAGGAATCGCAAATTGCGATTCCTTAAATGCAATCGCATTTTTAGAAATCGCAAAATATAGCGATTTCTTGTATTTTTGTTTGATGCATCCCAAATAGTGATTTAGGAATCGCAAACGGACGATTTTTGCGAATCGCACTGTTTGCGATTCCTAAATCGCTTGATGCATGTGGCTGTTTGTGTCTACATCTCACCTTTTAAAAAATCTGACAGGCACGGATGGTCAACCGTGCTTTTTCTTCCCAGATGATACTGCTTAGGAAACTGCAGAATAAAAACGCATTTGCATTTTACTCTGTCAAGTCGAGTGCAAACAAGCATTGGCAAAGTTGATAGTTTTCGCTATTTTTAAAGAAGCAATGACATTCACATTTCCATGCTGTTTCGAATCATGTCAGGAGGTATATGTTACTGCTTGTGGCCTGGCAGGGGTAGGGGGTGTAATACCTCAAATGAATGAATGAATGATGTGGGATTTGTGTACGCACAACTATGCCCAATGGGCGTCAAGGCACAATTCAGAGAATGAAAGTCTGGTGGTCTCCACAGAGTGTTGGTGGAAGGCTTCACATGTGCGAAGAACACACTCTGATACCCACTTTGATAGGTTAGGTTTGGTAGGTTGGGGATGGTAGGTAGGTTAGACATGATAGGTATGACCTGGTAGATTAGAAATATTAGTTAAGTTATGGTATGTAAGGTATTGTAGGTATGGTAGGCAATTATGTATGGAAGGTAGGGTATGTATGGTAGGTGAATAGGCAAGGCTGGTACGTAAACATGGTATGTAGCTTGGGTAAGTACAGTAGGAAGGTGTTTTAGATATGGGAATTTTGCTATGATAGGTTAGGTATGGTAGGTAGTTATGGTAGTACGGAAGATATAGTAAGTTAGTTATGGTACATAAGGTATTGTATTGTATTTTATTGTGGTACTCTAGGTATGGGAAGTTAACTGGAATAGGTTAGAGATGGTACGTATGTATGGTAGTATGAAAGATATGGTAGGCTAGTTATAGTACTTAAGGTAGGTTAAGTATGGTAGATTAGTGTGGTAGTATGGTAGAGTAGGTGTGGTAAATATGAATGTTTAGTAGGTAGGTATGGTAGGTAAGTAGATATGATAGGTAATTAGGTACATAGGTTTGTTAGGTATGGTAGGTAGGTAAGAAAGGCTAGGTGACTTAGTTCAGGTATGATAGATTATGCATGGTAGTCAAATAGTAAGGTGTGTTATATTCTATGCAGATAGGTTAAGTATAGTATGTATGATAGGTAGGCATATATGGTAGGTTAGGCATGAGAGGTAACATTGTAAAAACCCTGCAGGTAATGCAGGTCTGAATGTTTCCCAGAATTAGTATATAGGTAATGTATGTTAAGCATGATAAAAAAGTGCGCCCGATTAAGAAGGAGCTGGGGACAGTCACCCCATGTTCCATCAGAACACATTGGCTCCCCAACACGGAAGAATGAAGAAATCCAAACAGAAATCTGTATCCGCTATTTTTGACAAATAAGACCCGAAATAAGGAACCGAAATTAGTGAATCCCAAAGAATCAGCACATCACCAAGCTCAATCGGCCAGACTCTCACACAAGCTCAACAACATGTGGTCCTGGACAGCGTGCAATCAAGTTTCAGAGACACAACTTCAGACCGCCCCAAAGAACAACTAGGTTACTCGAATTTCTATTATCATAAAAAGTGGGCCATAAGGGAGTTACCCCAGGAACTACAAACTTGAGCACAAGAGAATCATCTAACAGAAGTCGTAGGGGAATGTAGCCAAAGCTCCACTGCACCCCGAACTGGCAAAAAGTAGGTCGCAGCTCGGCAGAGGTAGCAACAACAAATAAAGTAACATTCATGCTTTAGTACATAACAAGGGGCAAGCAAGTCACATTCATCCGGGTGAATATACTGAGGCTAATACACCCTATTCCCTCACTAGTGGAAATAACCACTGAAGACATCCTCACAATTCAGTTTGAGGCAAGTGTCAAGTTCAACATCCAGGAGCACACAAAAACTACCT
Source organism: Lissotriton helveticus (assembly GCF_964261635.1). Classification (NCBI taxonomy): domain Eukaryota; kingdom Metazoa; phylum Chordata; class Amphibia; order Caudata; family Salamandridae; genus Lissotriton; species Lissotriton helveticus. The sequence continues at coordinate 1,526,452,081 of NC_136067.1, read as the reverse complement.
GAAAAAACGAGACCCTGATGAAAAAGGTCTTGCTGGAGAAGGAAGGTTTGCTAACTGGGGTATCTTGGTACAAGAAAAAAAGGAAGAGAAGTATCCACATGTGCTGTCCTCACAAACCAGATTACATTCCACCTATATGAACGAACAAGAGGCAAGGACAAGTCTGCTTAGGGGAACACCGAGGATTCAAGTAGCTTCCAACTATAAAAACTTAAGTATACAGTATAGGCCGAACAAGGGGACATCTCAAAGAATGATAGTCCACCCATTGGAAAGGGCCAATGAGTACGAGGAGCGGCAAAAGCTGGGCAACATCTCACCTAGGAGGGAAAACCAATGGTTATTCCTGGCATAAATGCCGTCCTTCAAGGACCACACTGCAAGACTCCGCCCATTGGACCACACAGCAAGATTCCTCCCATTGTACCACACAGTAAGACTCCTCCCATTGGACCACACAGTAAGACTCCTCCCATTGGACCATATAGCAAGACTCCTCCATTGGACCATATAGCAAGACTCCTCCATTGGACCATATAGCAAGACTCCTCCATTGCGCTCAATTATACATCAAAGAATACAGCCATAACATCTAAAAACAGTAGCATATAACGTATGTCCTGGATCATGGCCGGATTATCTGGGGTGCTAAATAGCGAATCAACAATTAAAAACCTGGCGGAAGCAGATATGGGGGCATATTTTCAAGCCCATTATCGCAGCTTTAGCAGCCGTTTTAAGCCGAAAAGCGGTGATAATTTTATTGCATTATTACCAAGGGCATGCTAGCGCGTGTTTCCAAGTCTTAGCGCACGTTTTCATCACGCATCGCAAATGAGATGCAAAGTAGGCGTGCCTGACAAAACTTCACGGGAAAATATCGCCAACACAGCTTTGCGATATTAACAACACCTGACATGGGAGGTGGATTATGGGGTTACGACCACACGGTTGTATCAACATGCTTTTCACTGTTTTTCAGTAAACATCGCTGATTTTCCAGCGATGTTGGCCCATTTCCCCGCTATCTCTGGAATTTTTTTTTCGCCATTGCGCTAAGAGTTGTTATTAGAGCCCTAGCATGCCGATGAATTCCAGCGTTAGCCAGCGTTAGAAAAAAACATGCTAAGTGCGTTCAGCGATAATTATCTGTCATTAAATATGTAAGTAATATCACATGCTTTGCCCGTGAGCTGTCAATTTACGCGAGGGAGAGTAACCTTCAACCTAATTTGAGCACTTCTGAAACATTGCGAATCAGCTCTACTTACTCCCCTGCTTGCTGCCACCCCATGCAAAAACGAGAGTATGACAATGACCTGTAAAATACATTATGTTGTTTCTCCATGCTTCTTCAATATTAGAGCCCTTCAGATATTCTTTTTACTAGCACGCATAATATTTAACTAAGTGTTACAATGGCAAAATGTGTTGAAGTCGGTCGGGGTGTGTTTGCTTTTGAGAAGAGACTGAAAAAGTGCTGTTGTGTTTTTTAGGTGGAGCCTGGGCAGTGCAGGTGCTGTCTTAAGGTTGAGCCTAGACAGCGCATGTGCTGTCACTTCGAGACATGCTGTATTCACAGGTCACTTTCGGGAGACTGAGCAATCTGTAGGCAGTCCTTTATTAGACCTCTCCTATTGCTTTCTAGCAATGTGCCTAGGTCCTTATGTCTTACCACTACCCAGGTCATGCTTCTTACTCAGGCTACTGTGTCACAGTTTCTGTGATCAACCATTTAACAGTGACTCAGTGTTAAAATACTGCTTTTTTCGGAAGGCACAAGATATAGTCTAGAGGCTATGTTGGCAATTAAGGGGCACAAGACTAAAGATCAGATACCAATTTCTCATCTTCACCACATTGTATGCTCCTGGGTAGGTGGTATTTGACTCCTAGCTCCGGTGTCCCACTGGGGCTTCGAAGTAGGAATTCCCACCTTTATTTAAAAAACACAAAAGACATTTAAGCAATTTACATTTCGCAGGGGGACACAATACACATATTCACCTCAGGTAGAGCCACCTCAGTGACGATTCAACCTTCTGCTGATGGCCGAAGGAGAAAGGCTGGCTTCAGAAGGAAAGCAATGCTTCCTTATACAGGGTTCAACCACACATGCACTTCTCTGACTTCCAGAAAATAGCTTAATTATTCTCTAGGTACCTGTGATGTCGATGAAATGACCACCGAGGTGTAGTGCCTGTAAGTGTAAAATAATGATGCTTCACACATAAGCTCAATTTTACAGAGCTTCCCTTGTGACTCACAATACCCTCACTGTATACAAATGTGACAAGGAGTTTATCTTATATAAAGCCCTTCACACAGCACATCTTTAAAACTGCAAGGCACTTGCTAATGTACAGTTTAAGAGTAATTGGTTTACTTACCTCAGAAGGATAAAAGACTGAGCCAGCCTTGCTAGGATTCAAACTTGTGATGTTCAGCTCACCGAATGTTTCAGCAACAAGCCTTCAACTCACTGAAGTGCCTTAATCTACATGTTAAGTATATTGGCCTTTTATGGTAGATGAACCAATCGTGTTTTTTGGACTTGGTGTATCTAGTGGCTATTTGGACCGGATTGGCCTACTATAAGTAGCCACAGTGATGAAGTAGTCCTTTATCAACCTACGCCTTGATGGGCGTTGTTACATTATGCTCGCTGATAGTCTTTAATTCCATATATTAGTTACAATTTGGTAAGCCATTTTCTCTTTTAGACACCATTTTGTTCACCGTTCGAAAATTATACTGTTTGATTCTGAGTAATGATTCTTGCTAAGTTTCATTTCTGCAACAAAGGACCATTAGTGCCAGCGCATAGCTTTCCTTCTCGGTCAAGGCCCTCTCCCACCAGTCTGGCAGTTGCATCGCAGCCCATGGTGGAATGGCCTTGAACATTTTCTGAGTTGTGCAAGATACGAGAGTAGAGTTTTTTTGTCTGAACACTGTTCATCCACATCTGTTTGGAAAACTCCACTGTGGGTGTGTTAATAGTTGACCATGCAATGCATATAATATATCTTTATGCTTACAGTTTCTCAGTTCCCTCTGTAACACTCTCTCAAGACTGTGCAGACAGGGTCCCGCTCTGAGGGTGCACAATAAATTATTATTGGTGTATATTCTTCACTGTTTCCCTGACACTGCATTTGGCATGGAAGGCTGAGAGGTGGTCAGTGGTGACCCTGTTAGCCCTAATCGGGTCACTTCCTTCAGCGTGATAGGTATTTTTAGACCTTGCGTCATACCTATGATGTTACTAAAATTATATGTGTAATACACTAATTGGGGATTTTGGCCAGCCCTCTTCATTGATATGTTCTTGTCTTCCTACCATTTAATCAAACAGCGAGCAGTGGGTCTGCCCGTTCAACCTTCACTTTGACTGACTCTGTTCAGTTTGTTCACAAGAGCATTTCCACGGATAAATTGGTTACCTTCAGTGTTAGGGATTGTTATGGCAATGTGTGTTTTGTGAGTCCAAACAAATATTTTTGCTTAAAACCAGTATTAGTCTTTTGTTTGCAGAGGGCCAATGAACTAAAGATAAGGTTAAGAATGATGGGTAGGTATGGTAATCTTATATAGTGGATATGGCAAAAATGAAGGTTTGCATGGTAGTATTCTTAGGTATGCTACTTTAGGTATGGTGGGTAGGTTAGATATTGTTTGATAAAGTAGCTTAAGTATGATAGGAATAGGAGGTAGTTATGTTATTACGGTAGGTATGATAGTTTAGGTATGTTATGGTAGATATATATATCGTAGGTATGGCAGGTGGCTACAGTAAGTTAAATATGGTAAGTTAGTTACGGGCAATAGGTTAGGGGTGATAGGCTATGTATGAAAGATATGCAGTGTTAGTTATAGCAGGCAAAGTAGGTCAGGTCTTGGAGGTAGGTACATTAGGTATGATAATGATAAGAAGGTATTTATGGTAGTTATTTTAGGTAGGGCTGGGCATTTCAGGCAAGTAAATCAGCTAAATAGCTATGATATAGTAACTAACTATGGTACTTATTTTTGTTAGGTATGACATATTAGGTATGTAACATTCAGTGGGTAGGGTAGGTATGGTAGGTTGGGCATGGTGAGCAGTAGCGTCTGCTACGGGGCCGTTGTGCTGGGGTCGGTGGGGGCAGGAGGGAAGGGGTACCTGGTTATCGCCTCTCCTCCGTTTGTCTTCCGTCGAGGACACTGTAACAGGAAGAACACAGGCTCCCAGTCTGTCCCAGCTAATCATGACGCTGCTGATAGCAGCATAGTGATTGGTCTGAGCACCGTAGTTCAGCGCTCAGAGAAGGAGTGGAGCCTGGGCATGTTATCTGCCCAGGCTGTAATGCAGCCGGGGTGGAGAGGAGAACATGCAAAGTGCTCATGATGATTTGTCCGCCCGAGATAGCAGACCAAATCGTCATGGACACTTGAGTGCACATTGCACTCCTCCCCTTGCTGGTTGATAGCTCAGTCTAGCCCCGCCCTTTAAAAACTAACTGTGCAAGTACCGTAAAAATAAAATGATAATAACGTTATGTTATTATCATTTTATTTTTCGTGGGTTGCGACACTTCTCCGCCTTAGCCGAGGGGCCACCACTTGTCTGTGTGGTAGAAATGGTAGGCAAGTTGTGGTTAGGTTATATACACTAGGTAGGTATGGTAGGTGGATCTGATTGGTCAGGTATTGGAGGTAGGTATTGTAAATTAAGCATTGTAGGTTTGATAGAGCAGTACTGATTAGGTATAGTATGGCATAATAACATTGTTGTCTGACAATGAAATGCCCCTGCCGACTTCTATTTTGCAAACTGTACCATTGTTATTCAGAAGTAGAACATGTATTGCTATACTTTTTAGAAAAGGATATTACTTTTGGGGCATCTTCAATAAAGTCTGGACATGTGCATCCAACAGCACATTATCTTGTGATTAAATTAAAGCAAATTAATGCTCAAAAGCCATTTGTGTATATCAGTGTATCCTTATTATATGTTAGTCGTAGGTGTCCAAGCAACACGCTGTAAAGTCATAAATTAGTGATTAAAATGTTGTTTTGCCAGAAACATAAATGCATAAAAGAATATGGACAGTGGCAACCTACAGGAAATGTTTCATTTGCAATTTAACAAAAGGAGTACTTGATGTAACCATCCTTAACATACAATGACCTTGACAATCAGCCTTCCCAAGCAATTTCGCACTCTAAAAACACAAATGAAAGACCATAACTGAAAAGGGATGACTTAAAACCTGCTCACTCTTTATACTTCTATATTTCTTATTTTGATGCATTGATGGCAAGAACTCTATCAACAGACAGCTAAAGCTGCCTGTAGTGAGATGTAAAAATGGACTTTGATAGTCACTGCCATGGCAATTCATTTACAAGGTGCCACATTCATGGCAATTTGTATTCGTAACAAGGGCATAATAATATAAGATGGTTGTGAGAACTTGAGTTGTTCATTCAGGGGGAACCCGACTGACGCAAAAGGCACAATCCTTGTCAGGTGAAATAGAAAAGTCACTAAATTAACCAGTCCTTAACCCTCTAGTAACTTGGCAAAAAAGCAGTCAGGCGTAACTTTGAGGCAATGTGTAAAGTATTTATGCAGCACACAAACAGCAATAAAGTGGACACACTACACAAGAAAAACCACACACCAATTTTGAAAAACAGATTAAAATGTAATAACTGGACACCAAAATTACAAAAATCCAATCAGTTGAACGGATGGAGATATGACATTTTAAAGATTTAAGGTAGGAATAGCATCCAAGAGCACAAAGCGCCACTTGCAGTTATTTAGTCATGCCAGACTGGGTGAAAGTTACAGGTTCAGGCAAACCATGATGGAGTGTGGGTCGGATACAGGGACCAGGTTAGTTCCACTGAAAAGTTACCATGTAAAGTCCAGTACAAAGAGCTCAGTTTGGGTCGAGGAGGTCACGAGGAGCAGGGAGAGCATCCAGGATTATCATCGCTGTGACATGAAAAGCAAGCCTGGCGTCCTTGTATGTCGCTAATGTAGCGTGAAGATCCTGTCAGGTGCCACGAATAATCGTTGCTGGAGCTTGTGTTGGTGGTTGATGCTGCAGTATGAAAAGCCGATTTCCCTTTGCTGATCATCGCTGTTGCATAAAGAATCAGGTTCACCGAAGCTATTCGTTGATGGTCAGAGCAGGCGGCAAGATCTTGGAGCACAAGGAGCAAATGGGCCCATTTGTGGTCATGATGAGCCCAAAACTACAGGATTTCTTGTTTTCTTTTACGGAGAGTTCCTGGAAGGCCCCGTAGAGTAGGTCAGCTGGGCAGTTGCATGAAGGGTTCTGGAGCCTGTTGGGTCTTTGTGGCATCATATTAGCAGGTCAGTTGCTGACCCTTGGATTCACTGCAGCCAGGAATGCACAGTTCAGGTACTCTCCTGACAACAGGACAGACCTTCTTTTGCAGTATCCACAGGTCCAGGAGTATACTGAAGAGTGGGTCTGAGGGTTCCCAGTTTATGCTTGGTGCCCCCTTTGAAGTGGACAAAACTTCAGGAGTTTCCCCCCACAGAATTGTCTAGAATTTCTTGCCTTCTTGCCCTAGTCCGGGGTGTCTGAAAGCCCAATAGGCTAGTGTGAAGTGCTTTGTGTGTGAGCTGAGACAAAATTCTTGAAGTGCAAGAGTGACAGGGGACAGCTTTGCCCCATTATCAAGTCAGGATGGCCCATCCTGCCAATACCCAGACCGTCTATTGGGTGGCTGTCTGGGAGTAATACATAAAGACCAGCTGCCAATTACGTTTAGTCATGTGACCCAGGAAACAGGCAATAAAAGTGGATTTATTTTACAATTTTGACTTAAAATCTGACTTTACTACAAAAGAGGGGTTTAGACTGCAATTCCTAAGACACCAAACATTACATTTCCTCCTGCTCCAATCAAAAGCTGTTATTTATTAAAGGTTATAGGGTAACCCAATGTTATCCCATGGGAGAGGAAGGCCTTGCAATGACAAAAAATGTATGTGATAGTTTTTCACTACCTAGACATGCAAAACGTAACAGTATATGTCTAAGATTTGAAATATAATGCACACTGTCATAAAGGCTGTTTGGGGCCTACTCTAGAGGTGGCAAATTTATTAGAAATTAATGTTTACTTCGAAATCGCAGTTTCCAACAGCACACACAGGCTGCAGTGGGAGACCTGAGACCGGTTTTAATGGTCTACTTAAGAGGGTGGCACTATAAGTGCTGCTGGCCCACAAGTATCATTTAATTCACAGGCACTGGGAACATGTAGTACCCCTTTACTAGGGACTTACAAGTCCACTAAATGTGCCAATTTTGTGTAAGCCAATTCTACCATGTTTAACGGAGTGAGAACACAAGCATTTTAGTGTTAGTTAGCAGAATGAAAGTGAGCAGAGTCCTAAAGCCAACAAAAACAAATTCAGCAAAACAAGAGGAGTCAAGGCAAAAAGTTTGGAGTGACCCTGCAGAGAGGACCAGGTCCAACATTTGTCTACCATGTTTGTCCGTTTCAGGCAATGTTGTACGCAAAGACTCTATATATTATATTTCAAGCACTAGAGGCAATGTTTGTCTCATGCACATCAATTGAGCTCACGAGGTATCATGTTTCAACAACATTAACAAATATTTTACAGAAGATCTGTTTTGTTCCTTATAACAAATTGGTAGCCAAGGCAGCATTATACATTGCACATTGCTAAATTATAGGCACTGTGGTTTATGATACTCTATGGCTTTTTTGTAAATTGTACAATTGATGTGTAAATAACATTGTGGTGTGTGTGTCGATGAAAGACAGTGTGATTGAGGAGTGAATTTAGTGTGATCATGATTATGAATGATGAGAAGGTAATGTTTTTTAAAATGTTTGATTAATGCTTTTTGTAAAAAGGGTCAGCCCCGATCGCACCCGATGCCCAGGCTGCTGGTGCAGGGCGACTCTTTGTTTCCTTCTTGAGTAGTTACCAAATAAAGAGACGGGCACTGGAAGTAGGAAGACAAGGAAAAAGGTTTATTACTCATGAGGAGAGCATGTCCTTTGGGACACTCAGCATGGTGTCTTCGGGAGGTGCTCTAACAAGTTTCTCTGAGGCTTCGTCTTTTATACACAGGTTTATGACACACACACATCCTTCATTATAATCAAGGCATTGTAAAGCATGGAGGTATTTCCAACACATGGCTACAGTAGGCCCTTATTCCCCCTGCAATAGGAGGGGGCTGTCATGCGGCGGAGTGTTCTGCTGATTCCATTGGAATGTGTGCTCCTGATCGAATCTCAGGGGTGGGGGTGGTCATGATCAATAGCGGCTCCTTTCAAGAGAGGCGAGTGCATACAGTAGTGGACAATGAACTGTATCCTCAGGCTAAGGGATGACCAGCGGTCCGTGCAGACATTCAGGCTCAGAGGAAGAGGTCATCAAAGGAGGGGTATTCATGGAGGGACAGGAGGTGTTGGTCAGGCGCGGGGTGCGATTCTTTAGGGACAGAGTCATGCGGAAGGGGAGGGCTCATGACTCACGCATGTGGGAGAGGGGGCAGTCAGGAGGCATGGGGGAAGCTTGCAGGGTCAGGGAAGGGGCGCTGGCGATCGACCGCAAACTGAGAGACCATGGTACCTAAAATGGCTGTTGTGTACGTGTGTGCATGGGTCTATGCTAGTGGGACAACACAGTCAGAGTTTTAGCGGTACCCATTCTATTTACACCAAGGGGTACGGTGAACATAAATGAACGCCGCTTATGTACATACACATTGCTATTTTTAACAGTCGCCGCTTTTTACATAAGCACGTTCAATTTCTACACAGTCGATGTGATAGGCAAAATATAATACATGTTAATTCACATTTGTTGAGTTCTAAATACGAGCCTAAAGATGGGCATAATATTTAGTCAGGGTTTAAAAGGACTTTTTCTCCGACGACATCAATATACAGTAAAAAGTGCCGTATGTGACCTTTGGGCTTGAGTGATCGATGAAACATTTTTGTAAGCAATACAAATTGAGGGAAAAATGCAATTCGATGTAAACAACTAGTCAAGGGGTGAGTAGAAAGTTCTGGAAGGGGGGGTCTTAGCGAAAATGTCTTTTTCAACGACGAGCCACCACTGGTAGACTCTGATAGTCCGTTTTTCTTTTCGTTGGCGCTTTTGAGCACCGGCGGTGGAGCTATAAATCCAGCTCGGAATCATCCTTACACGTTGCAGGGTGCGATCAGTCCTCTGCTGTTAGATCACAGTCCTGTTTCATAACTCATTTTCTTAGAGGTGCCTCATGCTGGGCACCTGCGTGTCTTTCTGTTTTTCCGTGGCAAAATCCTAGTCCATAGTCAAAGTTTATATGAAAAAAGTTTGTTGAATAACCGAGGGAAGAGAGGGCGGAGTGGGGCCAGATCTTCGAACACACCAAGGGACCAAGGGAGCAAAGGATGATGAGCAAGCAAGCCCAACAGTCGGACTCGAAAAAGGGGACGGGGACTTTCAGGCACAAGTGGGTCAGCAAGTCGAGGGCTTCAAGACAGCCCTTCATTCTTTCATCTGCCGAGATTGGGAGTTGTGCCTCGTCCCGCGTCTTGTTGCTCTGCGGCTCCACCTTTGGTTGCGGTCACGTGTGCTTCATGATCTGTGGCCAGGCTGTGCGTCGCGTCCAGCTCCTCTCCTCCGGTTATTATATCTTTAAATGAGTAGAAAACAAGTTTTTAGAACAACTGGCAGGAGAAGACATTTATACATCTTAATTCCGTCCCCAATCCTGTGTAGGTGGGGGATAAGTTCATCGGTCACAGTCAGAGGTCGTTATTTTATGGAGTCTGTAGGAGTGCATTGCTATGGAATTCATCAATGTACAGTGCTCATTCGTGACGTTCGTGGAGAGAAATTGGAACTTTACACACAGTGTAACATTATAGACAATTCAAAGTCGAGTCCTTATGTAGAGATTCGTCCTTCCCTGTAACCCAAGTATCGACAATCTTACATTTCCCTTCGGGGTTGGCTAACTCTTGTATGTGGGGCGTTATCGTCATGAAGGAAGGGGGTGGACGTAAGACATGCTCTTCTTGGGGAGTGAACGTTAATCGGAGTCATTAATTTCGCTTTCGAGGGTAGATGACATGAAGCTGGGGTTAATCGGGGGAATGGGGACGTTTGGGCAGGGAGCTGGGGTCGATCGGGAGAAGTGGGGTACTCTGGACATCCACGCTTAGGTGCAAGGGGGTGGGGCAATCGGGGCATTGGGGATCGCATTTTCTAACGAACTGAGAAACAGAAGACCATTGACCTTATAGTTCCCTTATAAAAGGCCAGATTAGGGGACATCCGTCGTCTTACCCGTCCTTTCCTTCATTACCAACTTGGGTTCTATTGTTTGCAGAAGGGAGAGGTAGTAATATGGCAAGTCTCAATCGTTTTGGTTTTGTTCAATTTTGCTTGAGCACCTTTTGTGTTCGAGGAAACCCAATTATGTTTTGCGCCGGAGAGGCACAATGTCCTTGCATAGGGGGGGGCTTTAGAGAGAGAGAGAGTGAGAGAGAGAGAGAGAGAGAGAGAGTGAGAGAGAGAGAGAGAGAGAGTGAGAGAGAGAGAGAGAGAGAGAGAGAGAGAGAGAGAGAGAGTGCACACCCTAAATGGTCCATTTAGTACACGTATGACACAGAGAGAGAGAGAGAGAGAGAGAGAGAGAGAGAGGTGTACAATAATGGGCCGTTCAGTGCGCGCACAACACAGAACAACAGGTGTTAAGTAACCCAAAAACACAGGCAGAGGGATGACGCATATTCATGCATCATGTACACACAAATTCAGACGGGGAGACAGCACATGTATCACACACAAAGATCCAAGACAAGACATAAAACAGTTATTGGCCAAAATTATCTTTTCCTGTACGTTGTGCGCCTCTTAACATCCTAAGCTCTTTTTACCTTTTGTTCTTCTCTTTTATCGTTCGCTGTCTTCACTAGTGGCTTTCTTTGTACACACTCACGCCGTTGGCAATTGGTCACAAACTAACCTGGTCGGGCTAATGCTCACGGTGGTTTATCCGAGTCATTTTTAGAAAGTGTGTTTCCAGGCTGAGACAACAGTTGGTGTCAATTGGAGAGCAAGGGGGCAGCTTTTAGTTATATGCCTATGTGGATGCGAAAAAGGAGGTAGTAGGTTTTCAAATATTGGCAATATCCCTAGTCCTCTCGGCGGGAAATACTTGTGTAACCCCTACCTCGAGATACCCTAAACTTTTCCCTATTTAGTTTAAAACGTAAGAATGCTTAATCATGTGTGTACATTATTCTTTTTGTTTTATTCGGTGTTTGTCGCGGTCAGGTACTATAATCAGACCCTTTTTCCCGTCTCTTCGTCCGCTGGACCACCATTTTCGTCGGCATTCCGATGTGACCTGCAGAGAGAGGGAAAAAGAAGGGAGGGGAGAGCAGGCTACATTGATACGCACTCGGGGGCATAAACCCAGAAAGGTTTTTACTTACTGCGTACTCGGCCTATTTCCACAGGATGCAGTCACTGCAAACGGGGGCGTTTAAGCCCAGGTGGACCGTTAGTGTGATTTTTCTTATACAGGTAGCATATAAAGTGTGGGCTAAATACCTGGATCTCCAGCGGTTGCCTTTGGCTGTATAAAAAGGAAAAATACACAACTAAAATTCGACCCTTCATATTTGCAATATTTCTACGTGTTATACCTTTTCAACCCTTTATGTAATCGAGCTTGGTTATTCCACCTATATTTCAGTTATATCGAAAAATAGGGGTTATTCATTCAAGACTTTATCAATTTACACGGACACTTATAGTTGCTTTCTCCAAAAATCTTTAATAAGAATGTCGATGCATAAATACGGGCCTACCACCCCGTGGACCGGCCACGGAGCAGGCTGGAGCGGAGTCAGTGGTCGTTTATTTCACATAAAAGGTGCGAAAAGCGCAATAAAATCATATCGAGACTTCAGTGTGAGCGAGTGTCGTAAGTGTTGGGCTTCCAACTTTCAGTAATCATGATGTGCAAAATTCAAACAACAATTCATTGTCCGAATGTTCAATTAATACCCATCTGATGTCAATTTACCGTCTGAACACATAATCAGTACCCATCCAATATCAATTCATTGTCCGAACCTATAACCAGTACCCATCCCATATCAATTCATTTCCCGAACTGACAGTACACATCTTGAATTCCTTAATTATCCGAACACATAATCAGTGCACATCCTATATCAATTCATGCGGTTAAAAAAAAACCTTCATACATAACTCATGACACCAGGGCCGAACAATAGGGGTACAACAAGGAGTTGAAAGTTTCATTTGCATCGGCGCCATTTTGAGTGCAGTCAGGCAGAACTTTGTCTGGAACCCTGATTTACCGGCCCCCGGGCTCGGCTAATTCATGGGCCTCTTCCTTCCCCGAGCTGATTGCCCCTCTTATTTTACAAGCCACTAATTTTTTAGTTGTGGGTCACTTAAATATTCATTTTAATCTCACATCTTGTCCCATTGGTATGCGCCTACTTCAGGACTTAGCTGCCCTTGACCTCCACCTACACAATTCCGGCCCCACCCATAAAGCCGGGAATTTATTGGATCCCATCATCTCAAATCTCAACTGTATTACCCACCACTCTTCCTCCCCTGTCATTTGGTCCGATCATTTTACTGTTAACTTTTCAATTAGATTACCAGCTCATAATAATTCCTCTACACTTCCCCCTCATAAAGCTAGTAGGAACTGGAAACGTTTGAATATAGACAAACTTAACTCTTGCCTTGATAATTCAAAACCAACATCTCTCATCATCTCTACCAAGGATGTTTTTGCAGTCAATTCCTGGCTAAACACAGCCTTAGATTTATGTCTCCCCACTCAGAGGAATAAGTCACAGTTCCATCATCCACCAGCCCCCTGGTTTAATGATTCTTTGCGTTTGGAAAAGTCCCGTTGCAAGAAACTGGAGCGCTTATGGCGTTCGGACTATTGCACACTTAAGAAAGCAAATTACAAGGCTGCCCTCCGGACTTACCACACTGCTTGTGACACTGCCAGAGCCAATCATGCTAATAGCATCATACTCAAGGCCCAAAATAGACCTAAGGCTCTGTTTAAACTAGTAAAAGATCTTTCTGGCATGTCCTCTGCACCTAAAGACCCTTCTTTGGACTCTTCCCAATGCAACGCTTTGGCTAAATTCTTCTTGGACAAAATTGATAAGATCTATGCTATCCTTGATGCCACTCCCAATGCTCCTACTATTCTTGAGCCCGTATTTTCCACTCCCCGTTTTGCTGCTGCTGATGATGGAACTCATATTACTCCACCTATTCACTTTTGGGAACCAATATCTCTTCCACTTCTCCAGAAATATTTACAGGAAATTAAATCGGGTTCCCCCACCGACCCGCTGCCCCCTCAAATAATGGCCTCCCTGGACCCAAATCTGCTTCAGATCATTCTAGATATGTTGAATGCCTCACTGGAGGAGGCTTCAGTTCCCAGCGAATGGAAACATGCAATGGTGGTTCCATTGCTAAAGAAGGCCAATGCGGATTCTAATAATCTCTCTAACTTTCGTCCTATCTCTCTCCTTTCCTGTTATTCTAAAATTCTTGAAAAACAGGTGAATTCTTCTCTCACCTCTTATGTTGAATCTTCTCACCTTCTTCACTGCTCTCAGTCTGGGTTCAGGGCTGGTTTCTCCACGGAGACTACGCTTCTTGGCGTGTCTGAGACCATCAGGAGACAGGTGGACAATGGGGAGACTGTGGCACTCATTTTACTTGACTTGAGTGCCGCATTTGACACCGTCTCCCATTCCATCTTATTGTCCACCTTGCAATCCGTGGGGATTGTTGGCCCTGCCCTGGCCTGGATTGCTAGTTTCCTTTCTAATCGCACTTTCCAGGTCTTTTCTGCTACTTCTGTTTCTTCTATCTACTCTTCCCCTCACGGTGTTCCCCAAGGGTCTATTCTTAGTCCCCTCTTCTTTAATCTCTATGTGAGACCGCTTGCTTTCTTGGCAGAGCAAGCGGGTCTCACAATATACTCTTACGCTGACGATACTCAAATCGTCTACTCTCTTTCCACCAAGAATCATTCGCCTTCCTCCTCTTTGCAGACCGGTTTGGAACAATTGGATGCAGAGACATAAATTAAAGCTCAATGGGGACAAAACGGAGCTGCTCCTATTCGGTCCCAATGCACCTTTGTGGGGCCCGCAACATTGGCCTCCTCAGATGGGCCCTTTACCTACCCCCTCAGACTCTGCCCGTAATCTCGGGGTTCTGCTTGACAACCAGTTGTCATTGAAGCAACATGTGGTAAAGGTCTCTGCCACCTGTACTACCATCATCAGGTGGCTTAGAAAAATCACATGGATGCTCCCAGTGGATACCCTGAGAACCGTGGTCCAAGCCCTTGTTATCTCTCGGATGGACTACGGGAATGTACTACTTCTGGGCGCCTGTAAGGAGGTACTAAAGAAACTTCAGGTTGTTCAGAATATGGCTGTGCGCTTGATATGTAACCTACCTGCTAGATCATCGGCCACTACCCATCTGCACAAACTGCATTGGCTACGAATAGAGAGCCGTATAAAATTCAAAGCTCTTTGTATCATGCACCGTATTAAAATGGACCAGGCCCCGAAATATCTATCTTCCTTGGTCCAGCACTATGTTCCATCTCGCACTTTAAGATCGTCCACCCAAAATAAGTTTCAAATTCCACGTGTGAAGCGAGCCAAGATGGGCGGACGTTCGTTCGCCTTTCTGGCCCCCTCTTTATGGAACTCCATGCCCCAATCCCTGCGCTCGGAAGTCTGTTATATGGCATTCTGCAAAGGTATTAAGACCTGGCTTTTTAACATGTAACTGCCTTGCCCATGTTTTTCTTCCCATCTTCCGTTTGCTACAGCGCCGGGAAACCTTCGGGTAGCTGCGCGCTCAACAAATGCAATTATAATAATAATAATAATAATAACCAGGCATAGTCTAAATGTCTACTAACTCGTGGTTGGCCCAGAGCTTCCTTTGGCAGTCCAAAAGTTCCGTTAAAGGGCAAAAGAATGGATCGGTGGTTCGAACCATGAGTCAAAAAGGGGAGGGAGGCAACAATGTTCCTACCGGGTCATACTGTGCTTTCACCGGAACTGATCCGAATTGTGGTCTATAGGACTCTAGTCATTCAAACTGAGGCTGGCGCCAGCATGGGAGCGCCGACGTCCTGCGGCTACATTTCCATCGTTCCGTGGGCAATCATGGCAGTCACTCCCCATCGGGGGTATTTGCGGGAGTCGGGGACTCCTGCGGCTCCTCTAGAATCTTCAAGGTTGTGGAGAACTATGACGGTGGAGTCAGTAAGTGACCGGGCCATTCCTTCATGCTGGGCCCGCTCTTGCCAGGTCGATCGCCATTTTGAGAGTTCGGAAGCTACCGGCGATCGCGGGGTAAAGTGAGCGGACGGGCTCCACCCTGCCGGGCGAGGCGTTGCAGCATCGCCACAGTGGAAGAACCCTTTTCCGGGCGCCTGGAACGTTGAGGGTGCAGTTGGGAAGCCTCCACCTGAGGAGGCGGGAGAGGCCTGTTCGCACCGTCTCTCCCTCCGAGTGCACCCCACGGCGTCTTGCTTGACATTTGTTATGGCCGGTCCAGGCAATGAGGACGGGGGGGGTCGGAGGCATGTGCGAGACATCCCCCCCAGTGTTGTTGCAGCCATTATAAAAGAAAGAAGTGGGGTCTGGCGTGTTGTCGCCGCCATTACGAAGGAGAAAAGAAAAAATGGTCCAGTTCGTCTTTGGGCCGGGCTTCCGGTGGATGTCGGCCGGACGCCCCTTGCTGTGGCCCCATGAACGGGTTCCTTGGCTCATCGGCTGCAGCCGGATCACATCGGCCCCAGCCCCCGGCCGTTGGTGGCCGGACCGGAAGAGCATGTGGCGGGACTACCTGCAACTCTCAAGGGCCACCGTGGCCGGACTGGGAGAGAGAGGGGAGGGTCGAGGACATTCCCCCCCCTGCAACTCTCCGGTGTTGTCAAGGCAATCCCCTGGCCGGGTCCCGCTGGCCTCGGCCTCTCCTCCGGCTACGCCCTACGTTAGGATCTCCTGGCCGACTGTTGGCAGCAGGACCCACCTTATATGGGTTGTTTTCGGCTGGGCGTGGCCGAAACCCTGCTCCACTTTGGAAGGTTCCAGAGTGGAGGCGGATGTTCTGTTGACTTGCATTTTCCCCAGTTTATCGTTCTTATTGTTTTCCGGTTTCTCATTACGGGTTACTAAATAGGTTTTACCATTAAGTATTGTTATTGTTTTCCTTGTTCGTTATTTAATAAAAAGTTAATTTTTCATCAGTGGCCTACTGAATTCGTTTTCCTATTCCCTTCTTTCCAGGTTGTTTCATGCTAAAGTTTTTCTGTTAACAGGTTACAGTGATCACTTTATTATCTCATATGTCCTTTTCACTAGGGGTGCTCTCTGGTCGGGTCAGATGATCTTCCTCTAGTAAATGGTCCGGGTGAGACTGGCGTATCAGTCAGTGGGGAGTAGATAGGCATGGCAGATTACAACGGGGGACAAAGGTTCGCATTACCTACCCTTCACTACTTGCAAAGTTTTTCCTACGTTTCTTTGCAAACAGGGAATACCTCCAAAAAAAGAACCAATTCCCAAACAGTCAATGTTCGGGCAAACAATCAATCAATGAGGAACGAAACAGGTACGACGTGTTAAAGGTTTGCGTTACCTATCCTTCACTCTCTGCAAAGGGAGAGAGAATATTCTTATTCTTCCCCGTTTGCAGGCAGAGAAGATTCCTAAGAGAACCAACTTCGAACAATTCAATGCTCGATTCAATCAATCAATCAATGGGGAGGAAAAAAATAGGCACGACGTGTTAAAGTTTTGCGTTGCCTACCCTTCACTATCTGCAAAGACTAAACAGAGTATGGCGACTCTGTGTTTGTTTGCAAATAGAGAATCTCCCAGAAGCAATCAATAGGCAATACTAGTATTTTCAAACAATCAATCAATCAATCAATTTCGCAATTTGTCGTGTGTCACGACCTTACCCGGACCGGACCATGTGGGCAGTTCTTCGCCTTCCTTTTTCCAGCGCCCGATCGTTCTCTTTCTCCATGTTTTTACCGCAGTATTCCTGTGGGATTCCAGTCAGGACAATAGGTCACTTGAGAGAGGTCCGTTCGGAATCGGTGAAGCTCATTCAATCGGCAGCCGGACGAGGGCCCTCTCAAGGCAGGTATACTCCAATCATTTAGATGTTCACCCCATCGTCTGGACCTCTCTTACCGGACCTTATGTCGCTGATGGACCCCGCGTTTGGGGCGCCAATTGTAAAAAGGGTCAGCCCCGATCGCAACCGATGCCCAGGCTGCTGGTGCAGGGCGACTCTTTGTTTCCTTCTTGAGTAGTTACCAAATAAAGAGACGGGCACTGGAAGTAGGAAGACAAGGAAAAAGGTTTATTACTCATGAGGAGAGCATGTCCTTTGGGACACTCATTACAATAAAGGGGGTTGAACCCATGCAGTCGCGGGGACCTGGGCGTTATGTAGTAAATGTAAATAGGGGGTCCCCGCAAGGAGAAGGTGTTGGGTCAAACACACACACAACTATAATTATAAAGCAAACAATCAAAAATAAACAAAGAGTTATTCAAAGGCAAATGTTGTCATTTATTCAACAACACTTCGTATAAATCAGTGAAGTATTACATTCAAATTTAAACAATACAAAGCCCCTAAGTTAGAAAAGGAAAGGGAAAGGAGGGGGTAGTGCTCAAAAGCGGTGAGAAAGTCTAGCAAAGTACACAGACTCAGAAGGAATAAATATTTACAATCTTCAAAACGTAATTGGAATTATTCGCAAAAGCAAAAAGCCAACGTAAATTATGGCATATATTGTAAATACAATTTTCATGGGGCCATTCTACGGTCACATATATGAATCACTAAAATCCAGGGAATGCGCCGGAAACCCCAAAGGAAGAAACTCGTCGACGTTTCGACCCCAACACGTAGGCTAGATTAAGTCCTTTAACGGGGTCTTCATCAGGACAGGTGCAACGGGGGAGGGACGAAGTGGGGCCGTCCTGTCTGTAAAGTTAAAATTAAAAAACCTGTGTCAAAATAAATAAATTAATTCGACACAACAATCATTATCATCGTACCCATAATTGGCAGTCAAAATGAACCATGGAGTCCGGGTCATAACAGACCTCAGGACTGGGATAACGAGAACAGAGTACGTAATTAATCATGCTCCGTCTCGGTGGTGTGAGTCAATTTTACAGAGGACAGTTATAACCAACAAGGAATGAGAAGGACATAGTGAAAAACACACTACAAAAGTGAACTCACTTCAGATAAGAATAATCAGACCGCTGAAGTCTGAAATCCGATTTGTTTAAATGTTTCAAGCGAAACTAGCTGCTCCAAGAAAAGCACCAACTCTAGGTTGAATAATGATGAAATTGATGTTAGTATATAACTAATTAGTTACGAGACGGAGCATGATTAATTACGTACTCTGTTCTCGTTATCCCAGTCCTGAGGTCTGTTATGACCCGGACTCCATGGTTCATTTTGACTGCCAATTATGGGTACGATGATAATGATTGTTGTGTCGAATTAATTTATTTATTTTGACACGGGTTTTTTAATTTTAACTTTACAGACAGGACGGCCCCACTTCGTCCCTCCCCCGTTGCACCTGTCCTGATGAAGACCCCGTTAAAGGACTTAATCTAGCCTACGTGTTGGGGTCGAAACGTCGACGAGTTTCTTCCTTTGGGGTTTCCGGCGCATTCCCTGGATTTTAGTGATTCATATATGTGACCGTAGAATGTCCCCATGAAAATTGTATTTACAATATATGCCATAATTTACGTTGGCTTTTTGCTTTTGCGAATAATTCCAATTACGTTTTGAAGATTGTAAATATTTATTCTTTGGGACACTCAGCATGGTGTCTTCGGGAGGTGCTCTAACAAGTTTCTCTGAGGCTTCGTCTTTTATACACATGTTTATGACACACACACATCCTTCATTATAATCAAGGCATTGTAAAGCATGGAGGTATTTCCAACACATGGCTACAGTAGGCCCTTATTCCCCCTGCAATAGGAGGGGGCTGTCATGCGGCGGAGTGTTCTGCTGATTCCATTGGAATGTGTGCTCCTGATCGAATCTCAGGGGTGGGGGTGGTCATGATCAATAGCGGCTCCTTTCAAGTGAGGCGAGTGCATACAGTAGTGGACAATGAACTGTATCCTCAGGCTAAGGGATGACCAGCTGTCCGTGCAGACATTCAGGCTCAGAGGAAGAGGTCATCAAAGGTGGGGTATTCATGGAGGGACAGGAGGTGTTGGTCAGGCGCGGGGTGCGATTCTTTAGGGACAGAGTCATGCGGGAGGGGAGGGCTCATGACTCGCGCATGTGGGAGAGGGGGCAGTCAGGAGGCATGGGGGAAGCTTGCAGGGTCAGGGAAGGGGTGCTGGCGATCGACCGCAAACTGAGAGACCATGGTACCTAAAATGGCTGTCGTGTACGTGTGTGCATGGGTCTATGCTAGTGGGACAACACAGTCAGAGTTTTAGCGGTACCCATTCTATTTACACCATGGGGTACGGTGAACATAAATGAACGCCGCTTATGTACATACACATTGCTATTTTTAACATTTTGTATGTTTTGTACAGTGATTTTTGAAATACGAAATTGGTGAAAATGTACCCAAAATAATGAACAAAAAATGTAAAAGATAAAATAATAAAAGATTTATTCTGAAAATAAGCTGTGACGACACATATTGTTGAAGTCATATGTGTACGCAATTTGGATTAGGAATAAGGAAAACAGTATTGGCATTTTCTTTGTTTGACACTCATTCGATGTAAGCATCAACTGGGTCCTCTTGTGAATGCCGACTTTGACAATATTCTTGTTATCACTTGTGTATTTCATGCTTCGAGCTGGTAGCAGGTATTTCACTTGTGTGCATCACGGCAAGTTGTATTCTATTGCTATTCCCATTGCCCAGTAATATGCCCATGCCAGGCCTCTGACAGCATATTTCAATTGTAACTGTGAATAAAGTGTTTGCTTGCCTTCTTTACTAGTCTGTCTGATTACTATCCGATGAAACAAGTCTTAAAGATTGGAAGAGGCTTACATTGGTTTTCAGAAAGTAAAGCGCTGAATTCTCAAGCTAAGGTGGATTTTGCTTGAATCGTGATTTATCTCTTTGGTTTTCTTTTTATTTTGCGAAGAGGCAAGAGATCATGGAGCCACGTTTTGTCTCTCAGATATCTCTTTGCAGTGAAGTCTGCTCCAAGCACCCTTTATTTTGCTTCAAGGGGTTCTTGGAGGGCCAAAATTATGAGGGACATGACTTCATAATTTCAGAGAAGAGTAGGATGCACTCATCAATGATTAACTAGGCCTTGATTTTTTAACTGAAGATCAGGGCATCAGTACGAGTTGTGTGTTTGGTTTCAGGTTTGAGAAATCAGTGTTTTTTAAACCATATGAATACGTCTGAAGAAGGTCTGGAGATGGGAGACGGAGGAAAAGCATGAAAAGGCAATTGGTATGGTCTGAGAAGTTGATTTTGATATTATTCACCAATTAGAAAAATCAATGAATTATTTAGAGACGCCAAAAACTTGAGATTATTTAACTATTGTGCCTAAGTAGAAACATTCTCTGAACTTTTGCCGCGTGTTAATGTTTGAAAATGAAGTTAGGAAGTAGGGGGGCAAGATAACTAGCAAAGTGAACTAATGTGGATTTAATCATGTTACAGTTCATGACCACATGTATCGCCCAGCTTGCTTTTTACACTTCAAAACACAGCCTTTCCCAAAAGGTTCAATATACTTACCAAATTTCTCTCGACAATAATATGCAACTCATGAAGAGTGAGGGATAATCGACATACCAGAGTGCTTATCCCATATTTCTGCCTTAGAACATTGTTTAGGGAATGCTTGAAAATAAAATCGAAGATTGACCTTTGTACAAATTTACATTTACCAATGTTGTATCCTTTAAAAATCTGTTAATTAACTCTGTAAGTAATACGTTTTCTATTGTATAGTGGAAGGGAGACCCAAGAAAATGTTTTTGAACTTTTTACTAAGTATGAAAAGCTGGAAGGGTATAAAATTAACAAGAAAAAGACAGAAATAATATTGAGTGGTTGTAATTCCGAGGTTTTACACCCGGACATGGTCCCATGTTTTAATGTACACCCAACGAGCTACTTAGGTATAAGATTCTCTTCCAAGATTGAGGATCTGAATGGTCTTAATTTCGCCCCTCTTCTTTTAAAGGTTCGGGAATGATTTTCTAGATGGAACTTTAATCCGCTTTCCATTCTTGGAATGGTGTCCCTTATTAAAATGTCGGTCCTTCCACTATTTAATTTCTTGTTTCGGGCTATCCTGAGCGAAAGACTACTACTTTGCCTGCTTTGCACAATATATGTATAGGTTTAATTTAAAGCCGCATATAGGGTTTTTAAAAAAGAATTTTATGCAGTTGATTTTTATAGAGTTTCATATCATGGATATGCTAAAGTCTATTAAGCTACCCATAAGGGTCCGCTATAGAAGTTTAAATGGCTCTTTTAGAAGGTGGGGGAGTTTTATTGGAGATATGGTGTATCCCTGATTAACGCGTCAACACCTCTCGAAGCTGTAGATATTGAATCAGGGGTGAAGCTTGCATCTGAAATGTTTCAAAAGTGGGGAAATGTGGGATATAGGAAAATTTTGGATTTTCTGTTGGGGGATAGATGGCAGAATTTAACAGAAGTCCGACAGCACAAAGAGGACAATTTTCTGCTCTTGGGCTCATTTAGTAGACTTTCATGTTTTTGTCTAATTAAGAATTAGGCCAGATCCTCAGTAGTAGAGAGTTGATTTCTTGGCTAATTGATGGAAGGGCACTGCGGAAACCAGGAGAATGGAAAAAAAAATGTTCTCCACTATCAATGACACTGATCTTGCTAAAAAGCTATAACTAAACGAGACAAATATGAAGGTTTAGATATTAGAAATAAGATCTGGAAGGAAGTTAATTTTTTTGAGTTTCAGTGTACTGGGGGGGATAACTGTCATTGAATGTTTTTTTCTCTAAATGTCTCCTTTACAGAACCCTGGCTTTTGTAGCACAAATGAATCCCAGCCTGTTGGGTAACTGTTTTCGATGTGTGGCCCAGTCTCCCGCGAATTGGACAAACGGGATTGGCCATTGCTCATTTATTTAGGGATTCTGGGCTGAACTCTTTCTGTATCTTCCCAGTGAATGGAAGGTTAATATTGCTTTGACCATATGGCTGAGAGTCGCAGGGTATGACCCAGCATCGGAGCTGTCCGATAAATGGGTAAAATTAGTATGTAGAACTACAGCTGTAGCTTGGTCCTTCCTACTTCTGCCAAACTCAGCGTATCCCTAGGATGACAGATTGGGTACAGAAAATGAGGAAAGTTAGAATTAGTGAACAACTGTATGCACTATGAATGGGGGGGTGAAGAAATTTGAAAGATTGTGGGGACAATACTTCATGGTCAACACCAGTGGCCTTTCCTCTAGTTCTGTGGATTAAATATCCCTAGACGAATATTTTCATTACTTTTGCTGGGCAACAGGGGTCAATTATTCCCTTGGAGCCTGCTGCACTGCTCGTAGTCGCATTTACTGTGCTGTTACGCGTGTTTAAAAATCTATGTGTGTGTGTCTATGTAAATACCCCAGTAGGTTCCCACAGTTTACTCCACCCTCCAACTGTGAAAAAAGGGGGAGTGGGGGTCGACAGGGCCTCACGGGAGCAACACCCGGGGGGGAATATTACAGACTGGTACTCGCCTGTGTTCCCGCTTCTCATCATCAGCGCCTGTCAACCCAACCCAACATGTTTCATCACCACTCTTCCGCTCACCCGCCACACTACGAGATAACACCGATACTGACCTTCAGGTGGTATAAGGGACCCGCTAAATAAGCGAGGGGAACTCCCCATAACATAAATTCTTCTACGGGGGCCGGTAGGCCAGAAAAGAGGGGCCACCTGGTACAATATATGGAGAATTCTAAAAGGTGCTAAATACCTGCTGACCCGAACAAGACCCTGAAGAAATCACCAGCTAAGTAAGAGTGGTGATGAAACATGTTGGTTGTTTGTTTTATTAGAGTGAGCGAACAGCAAAGAATAAAGATATAAATGCCAGTTCAGCGCAGCTCTTTTTAAGTTTACAAGGGTCATCCAAAACGTTATTACACATTTGGTTTTTGTTGCACACTATTTGTATTCCCTTTTCTGTTTGGGTTGACAGGCGCTGATGATGAGAAGCGGGGACACAGGCGAGTACCAGTCTGTAATATTCCCCCCCCCGGGTGTTGCTCCCGTGAGGCCCTGTCGACCCCCCCTCCCCCTTTTTTCACAGTTGGAGGGTGGAGTAAACTGTTGGAACCTACTGGGGTATTTACATAGACACACACACATAGATTTTTAAACACGCGTAACAGCACAGTAAATGCGACTATGAGCAGTGCAGCAGGCTCCAAGGGAATAATTGACCCCTGTTGCCCAGCGAAAGTAATGAAAATATTCATCTAGGGATATTTAATCCACAGAACTAGAGGAAAGGCCACTGGTGTTGACGGTGTTATGAGTGGGGGGCGGCCTCTCCTTGTCGCAAACTTCCCTCTTTGGCTCCTTTGATGAATGAGGGACAATACTTCATGCCTGAAGAGGCAGGGCTAGCCCATAGGGTTTGGTTAAACCATTCGAGTTCTTCTCCCTCAACGCTTTCTAGGCCGGTTATGAGCTGTTTTTTAAGACAATCTTATCAATGCTATGCACTAATTTTTGTCTTCTGTTGATAGATGTTGGCTGTAATTTTATAAATTGTGTGTATTGATTAAGCTGTATAATATGAAATATGTTTTTATTTTTATACTTATTACCCGTACGCTGAGTACATGTGGCATTTTACCCAAAATCTATATGTTTATACTAATGCCTAACTTGGTTCCTAATTAAAAAAAATATGTAACTAAGACTCATAGGCTAAGGTTAAGCAATCTGTGGTTCTCAGAACTGTTGAAACAGGAAAATAGTTTAGTAGGGAGTGCAGAGAGGAAACTGGGGGCCATCTTTAAGGAGGGTTCTGCAGTGCTTAATTTGACCCTGTGGTTGCCGCTGGGGTTCATTTGCACTCATTTCTGAGAACCGGTACTTATTTTTTTCTCATCAGGATTGACCAATAGCGAGACGGGAAAAACACAAAAACAGGAAAGGAGAAAAGAGAAAGACAAGACAATGGTCACATTGGAGAATGCTGGACCTGGCAAGAATGTGATAAAGGGGCAAACAATGTCTGGAACGGTGTTTGGACAAAATATTGAGTTGTAAATATCGGGAAACAGAAATCTTGGAAATAAAATATTATGATACAAAAATGTTGTGAAGATTATCTCTATCAAGAATATAATTTTTTAGGTAAGTAATATAGTTGTCAAGCATATAGATTATTTTAATATAGTTTTTAGTTATCTAGCAGAAAATATAGTTTTTTGATTATTTCTTATGTGTTTTAGCTCATTTATTAATGACATGTTTTACTAATGTTTATATATTTCTAATTAATTTTATTAAATATAGTTTGTCATTTTAAGAAATTAGAATCATTTATTTCATTATTAATATTCATTTATATTGTTTCTAGTGAGTTGCTAGATTTCTAGTTTGATCTATGGAAAATTAATTAGGAAAATAATTATGAATGCATTACACATTTTTAATCAATTATTTGATTGATAATAATTATGTAAATTACTTTCTACTGATTTATTTTAGTTATGTCTAGGTGTATTTTATTGACTGTTAAGTATGTAAATTGTGTATTTTAGGCTAGGTCTGTAGGGTTATATGGTGAGGTGTTATTTAAGTAATCATTAATTTACAATTGATTATCAATTGGTAATTAAATATGTAATTGAGTATTAATTGTATAAATTGTGTAATACATATATATTTTAGTTATATTTTACATGCAGGTTGTTCGGTATGAAGGGGTAAATGGTCAGAAGTCAATTAAGTAGTATTTAATTAAAAATTATTTATTAATTGTTAATTCATTTTTCGATTTGTAATATCTATCAGGTACATTGTGCTATGCTTATTATTTTCAATTTGTTTTAGGTTTGGGCTGCTAGGTTTGGGAGGTATAGGGTGGGAAGTAAATTAAGCAATAATTAAATAATGTACGTGTTGAAAATTAATTGATTATTAATTATGTAAATGTTTTTTTTAAGAAATATATACATTGTTAATGTTAATTATTAATGTACATATTAAGTTTAATATTCTTTCTAACTTAATAGGATTATTCAAAATGTAACCTGTTTGAAGTGAAATACTAGGGAAAACCCCTTTGCAAATAAGACAATGTTACTCAACATACTGCATATGTTTGTAGTCACGATGTCCAATATCCTATAGTTCCATATGTGGAATTACTCCATGTTGTACATTTGTTTCCATTTATTCACATCACATGTATTCAGTAATGGTCCACAACATGAGTTTTATCCAAATCTTTATTTAGTCTTCATTAAATGATTGGAATGTAGCCAAAACCAGCCAAGAGATTTCCCCCTAAAGGAACTTCTTTAGGCCCACAAAATTCCCAGTAACAAATATTTAAAAAAAAAAAACATTATATACAGATTACAACAAAAAGGATGAATCCAATGTAAAACCTTAGAAAAAGACCAATGGGCCTCATCGAGCACCTAATTTCACACAAACTGAATACAGCATAGTCGTCACAGTATGTGGAATAGGACTGTTCCCAAAATGAATTTTCAAATCATTACCGTCCTATATTAGATTAAAACATCTCAATGCAATCATAATCATAAAAAATCATTATATTGTCCTGTTATCTATCATAAAAACATTATTCATTATAGTTTTAATAAATAAAGAGGATGGAGGCCAGCAAGTCAGAAATCCCTATGCCCACCAGTCCAACTCCATCTGCTCAGAAAACAACCATTGCACCCATACCAGACTTTGTGGACGTTGATGAGCGACAACCCCAAAACATGCACACAACACCTGTGGTCAGGAGACACAGATAGCGTAGAGGGCAGCCAGCAGCAGTCCACAATAAGAATGTGTCAACCAACATGGCAGAGAGTTTTCCTCTGTTTGGTGGGCTGCAGCAGTTCATCATTTCTGTACAGCACCTGTAAACCAAACAAATTAAGACTGCCAATAGACATGAGAATGTTAAGCTCCATACAGAAATTGCATAAAGGGCAAGACAGGTGGATTGCTGCCATGTAGAAAGAATACTGTGTGCAGAGACAGAGGCACAGGCAAGACCTGTCACACTTTGATGCCTTCGCCTGTTCCATTAACAGTGATACAACTCAGGAGCAGTAAAGGCATTAACAGACTTGCAGTGGCCACAGCAACCCTGGCAAGGAGAACTGTAAACATACAGACCAACATGGGGCACTGATGTCAGGATGTTGCATGTGGGCTAGTTCAAGTGAGAGACAAACCCGACACAAATTTTACCAATGGTAACCGAAAGTGACAACATAGACATCATCCCCTTGTTTAATTTATCTAAACATACCCTGTCCAGCCAGGAGGTCTCCATTTTAAGTAAGGGCTTATCTTTTGTCCCTACAGTTTACCCCAATTTTCTTGATCTACAGTCAGAGCTAATGGGTTTTTTCCGTAAGATTAGACTTCGGGCATTCTTTGAACTTAACCCCTCAGAGCCCAAATTGACCATTACTCCATTTAGACCCCCATCAACGTTCTCACCCACCGCAAACATGATCCCCAAGGAGATCATTACCTTTGAAAAGGTTATTCTAAAAGAAACTTCCAACCTGACCCAATCACATCTCTTCATACCATACAATATCTCTTTGGATGAAAAATCTGCCATTTCCACCTTAAAAAACAACTCTAACCTTGTCATCAAACCTACGGAAAAAGGGGGTGGAATAGTGCTACAGAATATTGAAAACTATAAAGACGAACTACTTCGTCAGGTCTCCAACACTGACCACTATTGTAAACTGCCATGTAACCCCACCAGAGGTATACAGACACTTATTAAACAAGTCACCGCAGAAGCCGTGGAGAATGGTTATCTTAGCAAACTTGAATACAACTTTCTCAACATCACCAACACCAGAATCCCGGTTATCTACACGCTCCCTAAAATTCACAAAAGATTAGATAACCCTCCTGGTAGACCTATCGTGTCTGGTTGCGGCTCGGTGTTAGAACCCCTGGGCCATTATGTTAACTATTTTTTAAAAGACTTTGTGCCAGAAACTAAATGCTATATTCGTGATAGCATGCACATGATAAACCTCATTGAGAATCATCCTTTCAACCATGAGAGAGAGACTTTATGTACTATGGATGTAGAGTCTCTCTATACGTACATACCCCAGAGAGATTCGCTCTTTGTTATGGAAAGTATACTCAACACAAGACCACGCCCACATAGAGTACCCACTCTGTTCATAGTCCAACTTCTTGAGATTTGCCTCACGCAGAACTTCTTTATGTATGACTCACAATTTTTCCAGCAGGTACGTGGAACCAGTATGGGGGCTATTTTTGCTCCAACTCTGGCCATCTTGTACATGGACTGGTTAGAATGTAACACTATTCTCACCCATAGCAACCCATTCCACCTAGGGTTGTTAACATGGAAACGTTATATTGACATTTTCCTCATTTGGGGTGGGTCCCTTGATGATCTCCCGGGGCTTCTGCATTGGCTTAATAATAATTGTAATGGCCTGTCATTTACTCTTACTCACAGTAAAAGTCATATTGCATTCCTGAATCTTACTATCCAACACCAAGATGGGATACTCTACACGTCCCTTTACCGCAAGCCCACTGATAGAAATACTTTGCTTAGCTATGGCAGCTGCCATCCCAGGGCTCTGAGAGACAGCCTGCCTTACTCCCAATTCCTCAGGCTTAGGAGGAATTGTTTCAAGAAGGAAGACTATTTCAGTGAAGCCAATACACTCTCAGCTAAACTTAGATCTAGGGGCTATCCACGACGCCTGATAAAAAACTCCATGAAAAGGGCATGGTATTGTCCTCGAGAGAGACCCTTCTTGAACCCAAACCAAAACCGACCACAGACAAATTGGTATGTGTCACTACCTTTTCTACCATTTCCAATCGTGTAAAACAAAGTATAAAAAGTAATTGGCACATACTCAACTGTGGTCAATTGGAATGGGAAACCCCTTTATTTGCTTTCCGCAAGAGTAAAAATCTGAGGGACCAGTTGGTCAGGGCAGCCTTACCTTCCACATCTCCCATGAAGACTACACTCAATGACCTCTGGCAATTACCACCCCTAGGAGGCCATTCTAAGTGTGGGTCATGTGTGGTATGTGAATTCACAATAGAATGCAAGGAATTTGTATATAAAGATGTTAAGAGTGAGCTAAGGACCTTTACCAACTGTAACAGCTGTAACATCGTATATGCAATCTTTTGTCCATGCGATTTGATATATGTGGGCCAAACCAAACAGAAAAAAAAACTTCAGATATCCCAACACCGAAGCAGGATCCGCTGTGGGACTCCCAATGCCCCCCTAGTCGAACATTTCTCCATCAAAGGGCATACAGAGAATGAAATTCGCTGGACCGTGATCAGCCAAGTCATCATTCCACCAAGAGGCGGAGACTTAACTCGAATGCTCAACAAGGAGGAGCTCAAATGGATACTTAAAACGGACAGCTTAAACTCTGGGATAAACCTTCAAGAGGATTGGACTTCCCTAATTTAGTGATCTGTTCACAAATTAACTTTAGCTCTCGGATCTGGTTGTCTCATACATTGGATGTCATGCTGTAACTATCCCTTGTGAAATATGTAATTTTGTGCTAAATAATTGTTTGTTGATACATGATACATCATGGTTTTAATCACTGCAATCACCTTCACTTTGCACCTTTTAATAAGGTAGAACACTCCCTTCACTCCTAAGATGGCCGCCTACCGCTTGTCCGTCCTTTATTTTTATGGCCTTGCTCCTCCCCGGGTCCACTGACCAACCAGAGCCTTTTTAACATCACCGCCTACTTCCCCACGAGGAAGCCAGGAAACAGACCGAACTACCGACTAAACCGGTAAGCTGCAACTTCGCCTTGGAGCATGTAGTTACCTGATCCCCTTACAACCCCCCTTTCTGACCCACCTTTCATTCACAGGTAGATTCCTGGTACCACTTGATTACATCATTGTAACGCGGTATACATCATCAAGCCCGATCCCTGGTAAGAATCGACCGGCACTTTTGTCACCATGCAGCTGGCTCCTGCATTGCACGTCGTTTATATTCACTTGTTTATCTTACAGGGCTCACTGTCCACAACCGGGACTATCCCGCTGCCGCCTCCATCGATTTTTGAATCCATACGCGGTAAGCCAATCTAACCGCTTGGCCCCTTTGAATCGTTCGTATAACCACCTGGACTGACCGGTCTGCCCAGCACCGAGCACGTAGATAACTGGCCATCTGCCTTAGCGCATACGCTGCACTTCTCTGCCAGCACCCCACCCTCATCCAGCACTTCGTCAGAGCGCACGGTTTTATCTTTATCCGCCACTCTAGAAATTTTCACTGCAAGTAATCCACACGGATACCGCCTTCCTTAGCGCACAATCGACCACTTTTATCCTATTAATTTTCTCGAACTGGTGATAGGAACTGGTCTACCTGAGACTGACAAACGGAATATGTCACTTATTTGCATCCTTGTCTCTAGACATAGAATCTAGGAAGTTTCACGAATTCACCGCGCCTGTATATAAGTAGGTTCACATCAAGTCACTGGATAATTTTATGATTATAATTCGAAAATGTACATATGCCAATTCTTTTCTTCTTTCCCCTTCCTAGGCATTTAGAGGCTTAAAAAACGTTAAGGCATTAATCAATGTCCTGATGATGGTCCCCATGATCTAAGTAGTGGGACCGAAACGCCGTCGACCTGCCTCGCACCTTATACATAACTTGATTTATATGTAATGTATATGTAAATGGTGCCCCTTGATATTTCTGTACACGTAAATTTCTGAACAGAAAACGTTACTTTTGCCTTAAAAAGCCCTTTTTCCTTTCTGTATGGGATCTAGGAGTGTCTGGGTACAGGCTTGTGCCCCACACTGGTTGTAATTTATTACGTATTGAGTAAACTTGAAGACCTCTGTTCGGCTGGACATGTCGCTCTAAAATATAGAATTGATTCTGTCTATGTTTATTATTTCGCAGTATCTTGTATGCGTGGGACCGTTGTTGTTCTTAATAGTTCAAGTGACCATGGCACTGGACAAAAAATACAGATGCACAACCCCTGTGTCCCCAACAATCTACCCCCACCTGAGAGTGAAGAGGGCTCTAGCCTTAGCGTCACATCTATGCAGGAGGCATGCAGTACCAGGCAGACACGAAAACACACTTCTGGGTCTGACATGTTCACACTTACACAGGTCACTGTTGCTGAAAAGGCATCCAACCCCAGAGACTGGAAGAAGCAAATCCACTGAAGGCTGAAGGCCATATTTCAATGTCGGTTGGGAAGCCTCCAACGTGTGGTCAGAGGCTTTCTGACCAACATCTTTGGTTTCAATTTAGACCGCCACATTACAATGCCGGCGGCCGAAAGTGAAACCAGCTGGTCATTCTGGCAGGATTCCAGTCGAAGGCCCCACTGTAATACCTATGGATGGCATTTCCGCCGTCAGGATTATGATGTTGGTTTTCGACAGGCTTTCCATGTCGGGCATTCCGACATGAAAAGCCTGTCGGAAAGCAACTTAGGGAGCATGTAGCAGGGGCTCCTTCTCCCTGAGGCCCCCAGTTGGGGGCCGAGGGAGCACCTATGGTGCCCCCTGTTAATCCCTG
Source organism: Lissotriton helveticus (assembly GCF_964261635.1). Taxonomy (NCBI): domain Eukaryota; kingdom Metazoa; phylum Chordata; class Amphibia; order Caudata; family Salamandridae; genus Lissotriton; species Lissotriton helveticus. The sequence goes on along the minus strand of NC_136067.1, from coordinate 1,526,421,043 downwards.
CACAGTACGGCAGACACCCACGCCGTGCAAGGATGAACAGATTCCCCCATTTTTCTATGGGATCTTGTGCTACAGCCAGTTTACGGCTGCAGCAAAAGCTCCCACAGAGAAATGGGAGTATGTGACTGCACCATGTACAGTCACATTGTAACACCGCTACGTTCGACCTACATCGTAATGAGGCCATTAGTGTCATGAATCTACATATTGTTTGTTTGCAATTACATACTTTGTTGCCTATTTGACAGAATGTAACATCCACAATGGATACTCTTGTTTTAGGAGAGATACATTTTTGTCACAACCTGATTAAAATTGGATTTTACAGTTATACACTATGCATTAACATCATGCGTGATGTCCATTTCATACATGTTGTACTCACTTTTACCTCAAAAATAGTTGTTAACGAACTCTGTGCGCCATGGATGACCATCTCCTGTACTTGTCCATTCCTGCTGTACCTGTAGTGGTGGTAATTCATCACCTGAGTCAGATTTGTTCTCAATGGTGTTGTTGTGCAGACCCTTCCTCATTGTGGTATTGTGCAGGATGGCACATGTGGGGATGATCTTACATCATGTCCCAGGTCTGTACTGTAGTGCTTTGCCACTCTTGTAAAGGCAGCAGGGCCTGGACTTCAGTATCTCAAATGTCCTCTTAATCGTGAAACGTGTTGTCCTATGTGCCATGTTGTACTGCCTTTCACTTCTTGTCCTTGGAGTCAAGTATGGTCTGAGTATCCAGGGTTACAAGGCATATGCACTGTCTCCTTAGGAGCAGGAGAAGTTATTAAGTCTCATTACACAAACAGTTCTGGACACTGTATTCATTGATACTGAAATTCTCATACCTAGTAAAAAAAAATCCCCAAATTCACCCTGTGACAGTCAGTTTGGTATTCCACGGTGGCGGAACATCAAGGATTCATGGGTGCTACCTAAGAAGCTGGACACAAGGTCTGTTATGATAAAGGAGGCATCACACACTCCCCGCACATTGAGTGAGTGCAGGCTTATCCTGTTTTTGTAATGTATTAGCTGAGGTGGGACATATCACAATCTGTGTGCCATCAACAAAGCCACATTGGGGAACTGTGATTCATTTGGTCTGTTGCAATAATTGGGGGCTATTTGGAAAATTATTAATATTAGTAAATCTTGCTAATCATTATGTTCAAGAACTTGTGAAAGAACCTGGAAAAGGCAATTTGTGACAACCCCCATGCCAGTGCTATGGCCCCCTGGTAACTGCCAGAAGCTAAGAGGTGTAGGCAACACAATACCTGTTCGTGTGGTGGGATTGGATTGCTCCTGAGTGTTGAGGTTTGAAGCTAGGGTCGTAATTCTGCTATTACGTTCAGGATCACCTCACTACTGAGCTTGTGTTTCTCAAAACTCTACTCCTCTGCCTGTTCAGACAGGGTGACCCTCTCCCGTCTCCTCCTCCTTCTATGTCTACCAGCCATAATCTATATCTTTATCCTCCTTGACAAAACATATAGGGGCACCGTTGTGAAAGAGCCAGAGGCATTTTAGGTGCTTTTTAATAGTTTGCATCTGGTGACCACCTGATCCGAATTGATTGTAACTAAATGGTCAATTTGCTTTTAGTTGCAATTAGGAAATCCTTTGTCACAATTTGGAAATCCCTATTTGCGATTTCCTATTTTGCGATTTCCAAAATGTAATTTCTACTAGGTAGAAATCGCATTTTGCACCAACACAAATGCATTTTCTACATACCGAAATTGTGATTCGCATCATTAGGAAGTGCAAAATGCCATCGTACATATAGCTCAACTAAGGTTAAATAGGAAGAAGTTCAGAACAATAACTCTCTTCTCAACAGTCAGTAAACAGCTCACTGATCTTCTGGATGGTGAGTTTCTACTACTTGCCTTGTAACTGGGCTTTAAAGCAGAAAGAGGAACAGAAACTGCACATGCTTTAGCATTAAGGGGCATATTTACCATTATTTCACACAGTGCAGTGCAGCGCAGCGCAGCAAGCCATCCTGCTGTTCTATATTACGTGAAAGGGAAAGGGCAGGAATACACCATATTTGACATGATATTGCTCATTCCAGCCCTTTCCTTGCGCTGGCACACTTTTGGCTACCTAGCACCAATGCAGGCACTCTTGCATCATGGTGTCTACGTTGTAAGCAATATTGTGTTTGTGCAAGAATGGACAATCCTGAGAGGCATTTTTCTCTTTCTATGTGTGTTGCTCAATGCAGCACACATAGAAAAAGGAAAAAATGAGAAGTAAAGATATTTGTCCAAGTTACACCTTACCTGGGGAGTTGTACCATTTAGATGCATTCTCAAGTCTACCAGTAATGGTAAATCTGGGAATGTACTAAAATCCATGGGTGGATGCTTGGGAACACCAATGCTCCACCCATGTAATGCGTTGCGTTGTGCTGTGTTACTTTAGATTGAAGGTGGCCTTGTGTGGCTTGATAAACCTCACTATGTAGTTGCATCACCCTTTCACCCCATTGTATGGTGGAAGAATGAAGCAACTGCTTGATAAATCTACCCCTAGATGAGCTACTTCTCATCATAGATGGGGGGGCTCTGCTGCACAGATTCTCTTGGTTCTGTCTGCAGTTTTTTATATTATGGGCCTTAAGATCATGATTGAACACCTTAGGGATCCAGGCATTAATAAGATGGCAGTTAATTGGTTTCTTTCCTTCTTGAATGTCTGCTGTGGAATGCCTCAAGACTCTTTGTTGTCTCCTATGCCATTTAATCTATACATACTACCTCTCATACGGCTTTTGAATGTAATGTTAGGTGAAAGGACAATTAAGTCCGAAGCTTGACCGCAATAAGCTTGCCTCTGCAGTCAATTTTGCATCTTGCCTAAGAGAAGTTTATACCTGTATGGCCTTCTGCTTCCTGCAACTTGATGTCTACAAATCGGAGTAGTTGGTAGTGGGCAAGCACACCGCTCAACGATATGAGTTAATATGGCCCTCAGCACTGGGGCCAGCCCCCTCTCCAGTGACTAAGCGAAATGACTTGGTATATTGTTAGATAATAATCCACATTTGTAAAGTGCACAATCACCCGTCTCTAGGCGCTGGGGGCCGTCGGGAAGATTAAGCAAGCTATTGCCCAGAGTCACATGGTGCTGGGCTAATCTGCCGCAGGTACCAGGGATCGAACCGTGATCCCCAGATTCCGGAGTCAGTCGCCCTAGCCACGGCGCCACACCTCTTCCTGATGAGCATATGCCCATAGATCAGCAGAATACTCTAGATTCCTCTTGCTTCTCTTTACTTGAGTGTATTAGAAAAACTCTCCTGTTTCTAAAGTGGACCATTGCAACCTGTTGTTCCAAGGACTTTCTGAAACATCATTAGATGCAATACAGAGGATTGCGATTCTGGCTGTGAGAACTGCTGGTGGACTGTAAATGTATGACCACTTCTCACAAGCTAGAGTGGACTGTTCTTGACCCGGTCAGACAGAGTATCATCTTAATCTTAAAATCAAGGTGCTGAAGTCGTACATGGACTTTCAGATAGCTGTGATGGCCGTTTTTTTGTGTTAATAGGGGAGGAACCGCTGCTGAGTGGCAGCTTTAGCAGTTTATGTCTGGTCTTCATCTATCTAACTGCTAAGGTGACCATTGGGTGGACGCTGCGCTTGATACATGTTTATGTTTACTATTTTAATATTCTACTATTGTGTACATATGAATTGTAAAATGTTCACCGACCTAACACTACATTTTTATATTGAGATTTTCGGGCCATGAAAATTTCTGAGGTTTGTCCGGTCACTTGCTAACAGTAACCTTTCCATTTAAATTGAGTTCTTTAATTTCTGTTGGACCATCTCATGAAAAATGTGTCTGTGTCAGTATTTCCTGCCATTTAATGTCACATTATGAAATGACTCGTGCCTGCAATGTGATAAATTAGGTGCATTTCCGTTAAATATGTTCAGTTTGCTCTCAGTGTGTTCAACAACCATGCAATTCAAAGGTCAGGGGGAAAATACTTAAAAAGAACAACGTTATAAATATGCACTAAATCACATTTATTGAGTTTTAGAACTTAACGTTTGGTATTGGATGAAGCACACTGTATAGGACCAGGTCTGTAAATCAACATGTCTGTCTATTGCAAGTGTAATTAATCTAATTACCACTCTGACGGCCAAAGATTTACGTACTTTTGTCGATTCGTTTAATTAAGCCCGGGTTAACAAAGCTCGGCTGCTTGTTCGCCGTTTACATCCGTCGACGTTTTGCCTTGAAGGCCCTGGTTTCAGAACAGCCTATTCTGCCATTGGGTGTTGGCAGTGACGCTAAAACTATCCATCATTGGCATTGGTTGTTCAGGAAGATAACATTTTTTGCCCAGGGCAGTACAATGAATCAATGTTAGCGCAGAGGTAGCCGTCTGTCCCAGGGCACATCATTTAAGATATAGTCGATGAAAACTATTTGCAGTTTCATATTCCAGTATGTGCCTATTCTAATTTCTGGCACCTGTGTTTTCTGAGGCACAACTATAGTATTTTCATTGGGAATTAAACATACAGAAGACGTGTAAAGCAAAACTGCATCCAGATGATAGGTGCTGATGAGAATATGGATGCATGTTTTGTATAGTGACTAGATCATAGGTATAAGTAAAAGGAGCATTAGTTGATGGGCTGAGAACCACCCTTAAATAACAATCACTCTCCCTGTCAGAGTGATCCACAAAAGTCACTAAATAAATATGTGCTTTACCCTACACTAAGACATAGTTTGTAAAAAAAAGTGGTGAAGCTTAACTTAGAGGCAAAGTGTAGAGTATTTATGCACTATTCAAACAATATTAAAATAAAAACACAACCCAAGGAAAATCCCATAAAAATTTGCATATAGAGCGAATTTTAATAAATTAAATGATAAAGAAATTACAAAATAACCAACAAGACGAACCGGAGATATGGATTTTTAAAAGTTGATTTAAAAATAGTGGCAAAAAGTACAAAGTGCCAACTGCAGTTATATGGTCATGCTCAAAATTAAGGCCAGGTGTGATGGAGCGCGTGTCATCTGCAGGGAGCAGGTTCATCTGGTGGAAAGTTGACATTCTGATTTAGAAAGTGGTTTGGAGAAAAAGTGGTCACCAACTAGTTGTCAGTGGGGAAGCTGCACGCGAGATCTGATGCAGCACTCACCTATGGTTATATTGGGGTCCTGGTGCAGTCACTTACAAAGGAGGTTAAACTCAGAGGGGGCGAAGTCCAAAGTCTGTGCCTAGGAAGACCTCGACGGGTTGCTGCTCAGCATCAGTCCAGATGAAGCCCTTTATGTTCAGACTTAGAAAAATGTCTGAAAGTTAGGTCTCATTCAGCAGGAAAAGCCTGCAAGCTGAGGCCTACCAGCGATTCATTGCTGATGGCTGTAGCTTCAACGCCAACCCCAGTCTCCATCAGTTCTCCAGGCAGAAAGTTGGCAAAACATTTCTAAGTCCCACTGTTTGTGGTGTGGACAGGACACCAGCCAAGTGACCAGAACCTTGGGGGCACCCCTGGGGACTCACTCCAACAGAGGCCAGCAGCAGAGTCCAGGGCAGTTCCAGGAGGTACTGGTCAGCTGGGCAGTTGCAGGGAAAGAGCCTCTGGAAGCTTGTTGTGCCCCTGTAGCTCAAACAGGAGGTCAGCCAACTGACCTTTGGATTCATTTCTGGGGTCTTGGGTTCAAAGCAAGCAGGTCCAAGCTTTATTCAGGTTCTTCAGACAGCAGTGTTATGTATTATTTAGGACCCTATTGTAAGTTTCCTGATTCATGCCCTTATATAGGTATAAATCACAATATCCTTATATAGGCATGGAAATCATAACCATATTTAGGCATAGCTCATGCAGTCCAAATACGGCAGGGCTACTTTCACTAGTTCCGAAAATCCACAGCGATTTCTTGGAAAACTCAGCTTCAGCAGCCGGGGACTTCCCCTTGCTTGAATATTGATTTGTCCAAGAACTCATGGAGTTTTCAAAGAACTGAGACTCTTTGATGACGTTATTATGTCCAACTGTACGTCAAAGTCGGCACCTTCAAGGTATAAATATGCCCACACTTGCCCAAGCAAACACACGGTGGTTTGGAGCAGTTCGACTACGTGCTACAGCAAGTGCCGAAGGAAGCCGACCCTCCAGCAGACGCACTGAGAGAGACGCTGTATTTTCTCCTGCCGAGAAATCCAGCTCCAGAAATCTTGAGCAGATTCTTGGCAAAAGAATGCTACATTTATGCTACACCTCACTTACTTCTTCCCTCGCACTAAGCTTAGGTTAGGTACACCGGTTTAGGTGTATTTTAGAAGCACCAGTTGAGTACTTTAGCCTCTGTTATTTATGTATGTATTTATATATGGTTTAGGAACCATACAATGCTTTTACAGTACAATTTTATTCTACTATTTATACTGTACACATTATATTTTACAAACAGTTTTACTATTGTAGCAGTTCATTTCTTATGCTTGAGAAAGAAGACTGTTCAATAAATCCTTTTATTGAAAACGCCCGTCTTTCTACTTTCTCTGCACTCTAGTGAAACGAAGCATGCACGATTGACTGAGTAAAATATCTATCTATTTTTTCCACAACTCTGAAGATACGTTTTATCTTGGGGAAACAAAGTTGTCATGTTTATGCAGTTGTCAGAGACTAATCCCTTCTTGTGAATTCGAGAAAGTTTCTAGTGACCTCTGAACTAGCTGGCACACACAATTAAGTCTAGTATATTCGATGGAGACCTAGTCGACCTCAGTCCTACATCTAATCTATAGGATATACTATTACAATGCACAGAGCCTATTGGGAATATAGGAACTACACTACAGCAGGGCAGTCTTTGTCTGATTCTTGATATGGGAAGGAGTGTTCTCAGGATAGGCCTGAGGGTTCCACTTGTTTGTCCTATGGTAGCATGTGGGTGGAGGGCAAGCTTTTGCCCACCCTCTAAAACCAGTTCAGTGCCATTTTTATTAGAGAAACAAATGGTAAGCAGGCCTAGGTGTGAGATTCATTTACCATTGACCTGGTAGGCATCCTTTGTATCACCAGAAGAAGCTGGCAAAGCACTACAGGTCACCCTTGTTAATATGCCCTTGTGATTTCCCATAGCATCCCAGGTTAACACCAGAACCTGGTCTGCTATAGGAATTCAAAAGAGCATATTATAAATCCCATTATCGCCGCTTTAGCGGCAGTTTCCTGCCGGTAAAGCAACGATAATTTTATCGCCGTTCTTGATAATATACACCGAGGTGATTCTAGAGAAACAACACTATCCCTTCTATTTTACCAAAACGCATTTCATAGTCTAGAATGTGTACTACATTTTAATGCACAAACTTGAGTCATTTTTGCAAATAAATAAAAAATTACTGGCTTCTAATTCTACCAAAACAAGAGAACAGCATAGTTATCTGTGTGCAAACACATAAAATAAACAGCTGCTTATCTAAATGTAAATGTACAGGAATTTATATAGCGCAAATCACCAAGCGGTTTCTAAGCGCTTGCTTAGGGAACCCGTCCTGGTATTCCCCTGTGAGATAACCCCGGCAGGGTGTCCGCAAGGTGAAAGCCAGGCATCCCGCCACGAGGGGCCGTTGTGGAGATTAAGCAAGCTATTGCCCAGAGCCGCAGAGTTTGAACCCGTGAATCGAGTAGGCACTGGAGCGAGAATTGTCAAGTCCATGGACATTTTAGGACTCAATACCCCAACAAGCTGGGAATTGAACCCTGGTCCCTGACTGACCTCTGCTTCCAGGTCTGCCTCCTCTAACCAGTGAGCCACACTTATCTCAGAATGCTTTCTAAATGCACCCTCGAGCCAGAACTGATTCAAGATATCATCATTTGAGATATCATCAGTGATGTCACTGACCATGTCATGAATAATGTAATATGTGAAATCATGAGCAGTGGATTGCGGGCGCGCGAGATATAGTTAGTACAACTAACTATATCAGAGGAATTTCAATAGTTTTGTATGAGTGAAATGTCCTAACTATAACACCCCTAAAATCTAATTCCTAACTATATCAGGCCTGAAACTATGGTTTTTCAGTGAATATGTATATATATATATATATATATATATATATATATATATATATATATATATATATATATATATAGAGAGAGAGAGAGAGAGAGAGAGAGAGAGAGAGAGAGAGAGAGAGAGAGATATTCTGTTGATTTAGGGTCTTACTGGCTTAGTTAGTATTGACACCCAAAGTTATAACTCTGCAATAGCAAGTGCGCTATAAAAAACATGCAACTAACAATATTACTAATATTGGTAGTAATAGTAGTAGAATAAATAGCAATTGTAGTAGTAGTAGTTGTGTAAGTGTTATTATCATAATTCCTAATTTTATATGTGTTAATATCAATTTAAAGAATGTTAACGATATTAACTTGCTCTTTATTTATACTTAGAAGCCCCATTTTAAACTCTTCATATTTTTTTCACCAACTTGTTTTGCTACCAAAACAAGATCAGCCTGAAATGCCAGTCATTCAGCTCTGATTCGATGAAGAATGAAGCAGTGAAGTTTGTGGGATTACTAAATCAGGGAAGCCCAATGGTCACACAGTAATTGTTCTTTCTTGTCTAAAAGTCCTGTAACTACAACGAAATGGCCCAAAACTGCCATAATTCCCAAAATGACTAAGGGTTCTTGGACGGATTTTAGACTGGGAATTAGGAGGCAAGAAAAATTGAGGTACTAGGGATTTGTCATATAAAATCAGCGTGCTTGAAAGATAAATAACATGGTGTTTCTCGCTTGCTGTTACACTGTAGCAGTTTGTCTACTGCCGCGGCGGGTTATTTACTGTTCTTAGAATACTATACTTGATAAACTGTTGGAGGCACACACAAGTGAAAGGGATTAATCATGTATAGATGTTATTCTTAAAAAAAAAAAAACACATGCTGACCAAGAAAAGCTTCAGATCCAGCATGTCTTTTGTGCTTTAAATAGTCAATTTGTAAATGTAGGCTTGCAGGAGTGTGCTACTCCAAGACTAATGGACACAGTTCCTGAAGCGAAAAAGTACCTGATGAAATAAACTCTTTTGTGGTTGCAAAGCCTGCTGATGGCTCAGACTGTGCAGAGGAATGCGAGCGAGGATGATATAGTGGCAATGCGCTATTTTAAGGGGAAAAATCAAGCAGGGACTTCAGACTGTTAAGCCTGATGGAGAGGTAAACACACTGCAACCAAAATATCCAATCTTGTAAACAAAATTATTGTTAACCAAACGTATTTTATTCATGGCTGGAAAAGACCCTGCAATATAGGTTGCTGCAAATTAAGTACAACAATGAAGTCGATATAGTCTGTTTTATCTATTGCAGAACTTCAAAACATTCTAACTTTCCATTCTAATAAACTCTTAGGGCCATATATTTATGTCCCCAGTTGTGTTGCACTTGCAACACGCAACGTGGTACATGCACAATGCAACAGAAAAATGAGATTTATGAAGCCACGCAACCACTTTGCATGACCGTGAGTTGTTTCATAAATCTTGAGTAAAGCAACCAGCGCAAATCGCTGCTTTGCGTCACTCTGCGCTAGGGAGGTGTTCCATGGGCCTTGCGTGGGTGTTACCACGCAACGCCAATGGTTTTTTTACACATTCCCAGATTTACCAGAACTGGTAAACCTGGGTAACAGCCAAAAAGTTACACCTTCCCAGGAAGGACATAACAAGGACAAATATCTTTATTTCTCTTCATTACTTTCTCTTTCTCTTTGTGCTGCATTATGCATCACACATAAATAGATGAATATACCGCTCAGGGTTGTTTTTGTTCAGGAAGGCATCTCTTCCTGCCCAAAAACAGTCCTGCATGCACGACAGGCACCCTTGCAGCATGATACAAGTGTGCCTGCATTGGTGCTTGGCCATCAAAATGGTGCCAGCACTGTGGAAAAGGCAGGCAAGGGCGGTATTCTTTTAAATACAGCATATTCCTACCTTTTCTCTGTCACACATTGCAGTGCAGCATGGAGACTTGCTGTGCTGCACTGTGTGACAATGTCATAAATATGACTCAGAAAAGGGGGTGGTGATGAACAGAGTGCCTGAATTAAGCAGACCACTCTTACCCAGTCCAAAGATCAGGGCTTGATCCATCACCGTTTTTTAGCTCACTGCACCATCCCAGCTCAGAACTTGGCTATATGCAAATTAGTCTGTTCCTGTCCCAGTGCATGATGGGAACAGGGCAAACCAAACTACCAAGCCAATTCTTGTACTGGGAAGGACACAAGCTTCCGGGGACCGGTTTCTGCCATTTCAGGCGTCGTCGGCCCGGCTTGCTTGAATCCTGATGGTGCAATGAGCAAGGGACTCACATCTGAGTATACCCTTCCACGCTTATGGTGGACAAAATGATTCAGAAAAGGGGGTGGTGATGAACAGAGTGCCTGAATTAAGCAGACCACTCTTACCCAGTCCAAAGATCAGGGCTTGATCCATCGCCGTTTTTTAGCTCACTGCACCATCCCAGCTCAGAACTTGGCTATATGCAAATTAGTCTGTTCCTGTCCCAGTGCATGATGGGAACAGGACAAACCAAACTACCAAGCCAATTCTTGTACTGGGAAGGACACAAGCTTCCGGGGACCGGTTTCTGCCATTTCAGGCGTCGTCGGCCCGGCTTGCTTGAATCCTGATGGTGCAATGAGCAAGGGACTCACATCTGAGTATACCCTTCCACGCTTATGGTGGAAAAAATGCAGAGTGGTCTGCTTAATTCAGACACTCTGTTCATCACCACCCCCTTTTCTGAATCATTTTGTCCACCATAAGCGTGGAAGGGTATACTCAGACATGAGTCCCTTGCTCACTGCTCCATCAGGATTCAAGCAAGCCGGGCCAACGACGCCTGAAATGGCAGAAACCGGTCCCCGGAAGCTTGTCTCCTTTCTGGTGAAGAATTGGCTTGGTAGTTTGGTCTGCCCTGTTCCCATGATGCACTGGGCCAGGGACAGACTAATTTGCATATAGCCAGGTTCTGAGCTGGGATGGGGCAGTGAGCTAAATAACGGTGATGGATCAAGCCCTGATCTTTGGACTGGGTAAGAGTGGTCTGCTTAATTCAGACACTCTGTTCATCACCACCCCCTTTTCTGAATGTCATAAATATGGCACTTAGAATTTCTCTGACTCTCCTTTTATTTCAAATTATATCAAACATTGGGTGTTTTAGTTGTGTTTAAAGAGGAATTGTATTGTATATAATATTTCAAGTCTTATTGCTTTTCTATCTCCTTGAGAACTTTACCCCTAAACTTTGTTTTCAGTAAGGATTATTGCCATCTACTATGATCTTGAACAGTTTTTAACTGTTCACCCTACAAATATGGGCATTTTGTAGAAGTAGATCCAAAATAAGGGTAGTGGGTAACTAACAATCTGTAACTCCTGACATCAATTGGGCAAGAAGACTTTTTGCCTATTGTCATCTCTCTTCTAATTCCATCTGACTAACACACACAGATCAACTGCTGCTGTCTGATTCAAGGTGATTTTCCGCACTTTCATTGAAGATCGAATTGAGGAAAACAATAAAGGCCTGTTTGGTTCTAAAAACCTCAGCATTGTCTTGAAGCGGCTAATTTAAGGGCATATTTATCAAGGGTTTGCACTGGCCTTGCATGGTGCAAAGGCTGTGTTGTAATCGTGCTGCATCACACAGGAATCAATATATGCAACATAGGTCTACCTTCTCAAAACTCACGCATAATCTACAATTGCAACGCAAAGCTAGAAATGCATCAGAATTGCTGCGCATCTGCAACCCAGGCATAGGAAATGAAGTAGTGGCGGTAGTACAAATTCCCCACATCACAGAACACTTTGGCAAGCTCATCTACACCATAGAGGTTGTTCTACTGCAACTGGGAGTAGCTTGGAGGCAACCGTCCGCAACGTATTTTCCACTAACGCATATCCCTCATTGAATGCAGGGAGGAGGACGTCATACAGTTTTACAAATTGAAGATGGAGTCCATCAAGGAATTGCTGGAGAAGATAGGGCCAAGTCTGCAGACATTAACTGCAAGGACAAATGCCACTCCAGCACATGTCAGATTGGTGTCTGTGCTATACGTCTTCGCCTCTGGACCATTCCAAACTACATCGGCAATATTGGCAGGCATTTCAGAGGATGCATTATCTTCCTTCCTCCTTTCTGTGTTGAATGCTATAATAAAACTGACCGCACAGTACCTACTCTTCCCCAACACTAACCAAACGCAGTTGAATACCAGCAAGGGTTCTACAATATTGCAAGACTCACCCATGTGCTTGGTGCCATAGATTGCACACATGTGCAGTGTGTGCCCCTGCAGCCACAGCACACCTCTACAGGAACCGGAAACAAGATAACTCCATAAATGTCCAGGCAATAGTGGACCATCAGTGACTCTTCATAAACCTTCTTGTAAAATACCCTGGAGGTGTACATGGTTCCTACATTTAACCCCACAGACTCATCAGTAAGCATTTCGAGAAGGGCAGATATGGAACTGCTTACTAATTGGTAAGGAAAGCAGAAATACCAATACTTCGCCTACTTTGAAATGAATGACTGAATACCCATCCCTATGTTTGTTTTTGAATCATATGTGATGTGCACCTAGTGGTATGTTGTCACGCAAACACATTCAGCAAGGAAAGGATAAAAAATACATATTGCTATGTATTGTGACCTATCATACTGTGTGAGGCGACTGAATCACAAGTAGTGTAATTACATTGATAGCAAATGACAAAACATATGCCCCACAGCTATTATGCAGTTAAGATTAAAGGAAAAACCTCATAAATGTGTGCTGTGTTTGTGTGCAATGGTTTATCAAGCTGGGATTATATGTTAATATAGGCAAAATCTTCATATCCCTACATTTTGTTTCACACATGGCAGTATATCTTTAGGCTGATGAATTTCATAGCAACACAAATGTGAAAGGCCCACCAAATGTCAATGACTGTCATGCACTGAAAGTGTTGGATCAAGTAATGTACCAGATATGTACTGTAGGTACATATGTCACACTAAAAGAGCAAATAACTGACTCCTCCCAACCCCACTGCCATGCTCATGGCCACCCACACACTCTTCTGCAGTATCTGACAGCCGCCATGGCAGTTCCTGCTACGGGGGCCACAGGAGCTCATGGTGCACTGCTGGTTTTGTTTACAGGGCTGGTAGGTGGTGGGCTGGAGAGCCCAGAGATCGGGGAGCTGTCTTGGATTCATGACCCCAAAGCGTCTCAGCTTTTCTCCACCTCTACTCCCCCTCAGTGAGAAAAAGACCACTGAGAGAGATTGAGTGTGTTTAAGGGTAGCTGATTGGGGCAAAGCAGAAGGGTTTTAGATGACTGCAAATGATCGCAGTCCTACTTTGTTTGACCCCCCAGGGCCACTGAGGAACTTGGTCACCCTGCCCTGCCTGCCTGTGCTGCACTTAATGCCTGCAGTCACTGCGCCTGACTTGCCCATCAGTGGTGGGTGAGCTTCAGGTGTTCAGCAGAGCAGTGGGTGCTTCTTTGCAGTTCTGCTTTTTACAAATTGCAGTGATTTTCATTGCATATGCCCCTAACCTTATCCCCAATTATCACTTGGAGCAACTGGAGAGAAAAAAGAAAACAAACATAGGGCCAAGATTAATTGAAAGTCTGCTGAGAGTCAGCCGAGGCAGTTAACTTGTGAGAGACTATTGGTGTCTGTCTGTCTAAAGCAGCTGTAAACGGATACTTGGATACCTGGATGTATGGTGTGTAGTATGTGGGCAGAGTGGTGGTTGCGACCTGGGGTAAGTGACTGGTGTTTGACTTTTACCAGCCTATTTGCCCATTTGTCTTTTTGACCTTATCTTCTGCTTCCTTTTTTGCTGCCTCTTGCCAGTTTTGACATTGTCACACATATAATCCTGGTTTTCACCTGAGTGCCTCCACATGGGAGGAAAAATGCCCTAACCAGCTCTGGCACAGGAACTACACTGGACTCATTTTTGGTGTGGGCTGTTAGTGTAATGTCAAAGGAGATTGAATTGACAGAGAGTCAGCTGTCCCTGAAATGTGGAGAAGACCTAACCCTAGTTACCTATTGTTCGAGATCCCCTCTACTGCAACCTGTGAGAACTGCTCATATTGAGGCAGTCCCAGTCCCAGTCCCAGAGGGTGCTTTGTCTGGCCTAGGTGGGGCTATTTCTAATGCAAATGCAGAAGGAGGGTTTCTAGACCATTGTCACTCTCTTTTAGTTCCAGTCCAAGCCCTGGTCCTGGCTTCAACAACGGCCCATGCGAACATGTGGCGAATAAGAAGAGGAAGCTAAAGCGAGGCCCAGCCTCTGTTACAATAAAACAAAACTGTGCCAAAAACTAGATCCACTTGGCAGAATCCGGGGGCCTGCATCAACCAGCCTCCCTTTCAGCCATGACACAAGACATTGGCCAGGCAGATCTAAGTGTGCTTGGAGAATGATTAGTAGAAAAAATAAAGGGGTGTCTAACTTCTGCCATTGCACCAATCCTGGAGAGACTAATGATTGAAGATTTAGTCTCCAAGCATAGCCTACCTCTGTTCCCCTAGCACCCACATCCCCACATGATTCTATAAATCCTTTAAACAACCCTAGTGCCAGGGAACTTCATGGGGGTTCCCTAGCACTAGGGAACCCCTCTTTCTCATATAAACCTGCTGCCACGGTAAAGAGACTTGATACAGCACCAAGTGGTCCCCTGTCACAGGGAAAAGAGATCCACTAGCCTATGCTGATCATTCTCACCTCCAGCAGCCCATTCAACCACATGCATATCAAGTTGTACACTTGTCGCCAGAGTGTTACCCTTATGTAGCAGTTCTGGTGGGAGTACCCCTTGTCCCAGCATGCACAGCTGAAAACTATGAGGCTCTGACAAACAAAGTTTGCCACTGGCTAGGGAGAAACACTGCTCTGACAAATAGGGAGTTTAATGACATCCTCATGGTGAGGAAGTCAGTTGGATCAGGCCTTCTTCAAAGGCTTTGAAAGGAGACTGTATTGTGTTCATCTGTAGGTTTCCAGAGCTGGTGCTTCGTCTGATCAATTTTGGCACTAGGAGTGGGGTCAATGGTTCTCATGATCTGCTTTGTGTTGTCCCCCTGGGTTTCTTTTATTGTGTATTTGCACTGGGTGTCCAGGGGGAAAGGGCTGCCTCCTTGCCTCGCCCACATATAGACCCCGGTAGAACTTATGTGATCCTTACAAACATAGCTTCCATATACACTCCGAGCAGGATACAAATGACTGACTTGACCCCTATGTGGCCCACTCAAAAGAGCCACATTTCTGGTCAATAGACTGCCAGACCTGAACCATCAATGGTGCTCTACCCCTACAGAGCTAGCTGCCATGTCACTGACCGCAGGTCAGGGTCATTACATGAAGGTTTTCTGGGTATTGGGATCATTAAGGAGACCCTAGCATTTGATGATCTCTTCAAACAAACCACCCCCATATCAGGCGGCAGCTTTCGAAACTGAAGATAATCCTCCCAAACAGTGTACAAAGGGTTTGCAGATTCTCTCCTGGACCATTGCAGGGATCCACCAAAAGATTTCCAATAATGATTGGTTACATTTTGTTGAAACATTTGGCATCATATGTTGTCAGGAAACATAGGCTTATGAACATATTACAATAAACGGGTTCAAGTCATTTTGTTCACCTGCTGTCCTTTCATCTGCAGGCAGGGGGAAGGGTGGACTTCTAATTCTGGTATCAATTGCAGTGGGGAATTTTCAAGTAAAGGAATTGTTTTTTTAATCATTTTTATTCAACTAGTTCAACTAGTGAAGATCTTGTACCTTAAGGAGTTTGGCATAATCTTAAACAATCTATTTTTATCCTCACTTTGGGACTCAATCAGTGGGGATTATTGAAGATTTGGAGCAAATTCTCCAGGAAAACATTGACAGAGAATTGAAGGCGGTTTCTCTAATATGTCTGGGGGATTTATTATAAAAAAAGAGCCTGCTGGTCACTTTAAACACTCAGAGTACGGGGACGCATTAACAAGGCAAATACTAGTTAATAATTTGACCTTTACAATGGATTTAATAGCAGACAACAAGAAAGATATTCCAACTTTTGTGGGAAGAGGCAAAGGAACCACCATTGACCATATTCTAGTGTCAGATACCTTGGCCCTGGTGATAAAGAACTGCAAGGTTTGTCCTTCCCCTTTTAGCGATCATTATCTCATTACTGTAATGCTTGCCTGTACGCCTCCAGCTCCCTCTACGCCTAGCAAAGTACAGCCTATGTTTAATACCAAAAATAAGGGGGTGCACACAAAATGGCAACATGTCGATCCTAACAAATGTCTCACAGAAGTGGTGAGCAAAATGTATATGGAAATTTTAAATTGCTTGGGAGAAAACTGTGAGCCAGTTACTTGGTGTGAAAAGTTTTACAAGGATTTGTAATTCAATTCCTGATTCCCTACTGATTAATAATCCACAAGTGGTATGCCCTGTATGCACATGGTTTAATTCAGAATGTACAAACACCTATAAAACTTTTAAAAACGTAACACACACAATTCTGCAGGATCTAGCGGAGGTAAGGGAGGCCAAGAAGAATTACCAAAAATTGGAAGGTTGAAATAATAACCAAGGTTTGGGATGACCTGGACCAAGCAGAAGCCCTGAAAGATAACTGATCCTTCAGGAAAATAGTAAACAGGCCCCTTTTGGCTAAAAAGCCAGAGTCAGGCATTGACTGCCATAAAATGGAGCAAGAATGGGTTGCTCATTATACAAAAATATTTATCCTTGCAATGCCTGGGGAAAATCCAAGGCTATTTGCCAGAGGTAAATGCTTGTCGGTTGGTACGATGTGGGAGTCTGGGGACATACCCCTGTAAAGTCCCTTCAGGTAGCAGAAAACACATTTTTAGCAAGGCTTTTAGGAATTACAGGTCCACAGCAAGTTTTATTATTCATACAGAAATGGGCCTTGATTTCATAAAAGACAAGGTAGGCTTGGCACCTATTTTGTTGTGGGTTAAAATCTGGTCCACTCCGGAGCTAACCTTCACTCTGGGAATATTGGACGGTTGTCTGAAACAGACTAATACAGTCCTGCCAAGTATCACGCATCAGGTGTGACTCTAACGCATTTCAGTGCAGTGTTCCGCATCACCACACTGAAATGCTTTGTCACGCATTTAATGCCACTCTGAAATTGGCTATGCCAGGGTGCTAGCGCGTGCCGCTGGTACCTCTGTGTACCTGTGCTCTGCTGCTCCCCGCAGACTTGCCAGCAGCTCTGGACTGAACTGGGGCCAGCCGCCTCTTTGCCGTGCAAGTCGAGTCCTGGACTGCACACACTACCTGGGAAGTTATCGCGGCTGGAGGCCTGTTAGAGGGGAGACAGCTGGTGGGAGCATGTGACGTTGTTACGGAATTTCTTACTTTAATTTGAGTGGCAGCCATTACTCACACCGCTCGCTGCCGGTGCCCAATTGGTTGTCACAGAGCGTCATCATGCCTGCCACTCTTGGCGCACCGTTTGCAGAACTACTGCTGACTATAGTGCCTTGCACCATTCGGGCCGCCGCATGGTGAGGCTTATTTTATGGCTATTGCTCGGCCACCACCAGGATATTTATAGACAAGACTCGAATGAACAGGCAGCAGCATGCAATAATGCGGGCGCCGGCGACAAACCAAAGTGAGTGCCATGAGGGTTCCTGGAGGTCCGCCTGAGCCTGGCAGTTTGCTGCAGAGAGTCGCCGATGTCAGTCATGCAGCGGCGCTGCCTGGCTGAAGATACAGAACAGTTAGTAAGTAGTTACCACTGACTTGCCACCCACCGAGTGTCTGGTCAGTGTGTGTTAATTATATCATTTTGAGCGCGCTCTCAGGCACATTGGTAGATCAGCACCGAAAAGATGTTGGGACTCTGGTGCTGTTGGGCCGCTGGCTGGGTCACGCCAGTCACTCGCATCACGGAGGTGCCAGCCCGAGTCCTGACCTGAGGTTGATTTTGCCGGCAGCAGGAGGTGGGTGGGGGGACATTGGCTTGCAAACTGTATTTTGTTTTTCTGTTCCCGCTCGGCAACACTAGGTACCGGTGTGTTGTTGCAGTTGATGGGGCCTCACACATCCTGTGGTACCAGACGCAGGAGGGAGGGAGGCCTAGCCTGGAGTGCTGCTAAGCTGCCCCATTTATGTGTCCCTACGTGCGAGTTCCCTCTGCCTTTCTACCACATTTCTGCATTAAGTTGTAGTGGCAGTCTACCTGTCTTTATGCCCCCGTGTCTATCTCTCTGTATATGTGTCCCAGTGTCAGTTAATCCATCTCTTTCTGCCTCCTTCTCTCTCAGTTGGAGTGTGCACAAAACCACTGCATAGGGGCCTTTTAACAGCCTTCTGATGCTCCCATTAAAACTTCACTGATGTCCATTTCACACAGTGCAGTAATGCCTGCCAGACATTTCACTCCTGCAACAAAGGAAGCAGGGGTGCACTGAGGACCTAGTACATGGTTTCTCATTGAGTAAATGATCGTAATTTGCAATATTTATATGTTTCTCTCGTCTTCATTGCTTTGTTTTGCTCATGAGAAAGCGTCACTCATATGGGTTGAAATGCCACTCATAATGACTCTGAAATTATAAAAATGTCACACATGGCAATCTGAAAACTTGGCAGCTATGCTAATATGTACTCCATGATTTAGGATTAACTATTGTTTTTGAGCTCTAGGCATGGCAACTATCCAGGCGTAAATCTCTTTATCGACTTGTTATGGAATGGAGCTTTATCTATTATGGATAAAGGTACCAGAACACAGATTTTATTTAACTCACCTCTGAATAAATATTATTCACTTCCTGGTGGCTTTCCCCATTATTGGGACATGATTTGCTTCATTACCCCGCTGCCCATGGGTTTCAGTGACCATACAGTGCACCAAGCATTGTATGTTATTCTGCTCTTTATATTCAACTTTTAGAAACCGGTTTTATGCCCATTTTTAGTAAGGAAATGTTTAAATAAGCTCATCGAAAGGTGTACTGTTTTTCCATCTCTGCGAGTCTCCTACAATCTGATTCACAGTATTGAATTGTATTAATCAGGCAAAGAGTTTATGGAAAAAGTATGCAGTGTTACTCAGTCATGACACGACGGAAAGACAATTCGATGATATGTAACCAGGTAATTTTATCTTGTAGATTTTGTAATTTGTTTTATCCTGTGCTTTTATGGTCTTTTCGAAGATTTCGAAGATTACTTGACTGACTGACAGGTATACACTAGCCATTAGAAGTTAAATAATACACATTCATAATAAGGCACATTGACATTCTTTATCAATGTAATATATGATGACATACATGGCACAAGTTTCCTACATTTGCTGCATCTCACTTAATCAAAGAAATTGTCACATAATGATTAAATAAGCCAATTCAGAAGTCATAAAATAGGAACAAACCTAAGTCATATAGTGATAAAAGAAATGTATCACAGTGTAATTATCACAAACAAATCTTCATACAAGAAATGGTGTAAGAATCAAGGCCTTTAAGTACTGATTCTTAAACATTGAAATTTCACATAAATACATTTGCTGACAGAAACGTGATTGTACATGTTTATTGGACCACGTCAGCTTTTCAAACATAATTAGTTCTCATACAGATAAGGACCCTATTTCTATTCATATTTGCCAGCTTAAGCACATTCAGAAAACTTGGCATAGGCTAAACAATAACTGATGGATGATTAATCCAAAGTGAAATGTCCATGTCATATGTTAAAGCAATGACAACTTTGAATAAGCAATTAGACATGCTAATTCATATCTAACTATGTAAGGCTGTGGCATACCATGTAAGCAACCAAGCACATTATAGTTGAAAATATGTAAAATGTTTTTGTGAGTGTCAAACCTTCTGTCACTACTCCAACCCATAATTCAAAATATGCCTGCATGAGAGTCACATCAAAGTTGACATTGTACACACATTGTCTCCAATTTACATTTAGTTGATACAAATAGACAAACGTGCTTATCTTGCCAATCTTCCATCTAAACACATTGTCCCTCATGTTGACGTGTTGTATCCCTTACATGCGGTACAATATGTACAAATAATCCCACATTTTGCACCAAGCATGTGTAAACCAATTTTCAACAATAAGTAAGACATATGTGTCAATTAGTAGGAAATGTGTTCCATAATACCTGCATGCAAATGATATGTAAATAGTAGGCTGAATGCACAAATAATGCAATCACTGACTTGTGATGTTGTCTACTTTCAGGTTCAAGATATGGTTTGCAGCCATAGCTGATGACCCCATTAACAAATCTCCAGACAAATGGACAGAAGAAACACAATGGAACTCTTCCCAAAACCCGAAATATGGTGGAGCGTTTGTTTGAGCTTTTAAAGTACCACTTCAGGTGCCTGGGCAAATCAGGTGGCACACTACTGTAGTCACCTGCCATGGCCCTGCAAAATCACATTAGTCTGCACAATATTGCAAAACATCAGTGTAAGGACAAATGCCCCATGGAACTATGAGGGGGCAATCTCACATGACCAGCAAGAGGATGAGAGAGCTTGTCTACACTATGGCCAGTCATCTGAGTCGTGATGGAATTTTACACATTTTGTTAACTAAAAATAGATAGAAAGAATGTACACTAGTACATGACTTGTTACTCCTAAAAATAAATCAGAATTGGCACCACAAATGATCTTCTTGATTGCTACATTTCATTTCATTTTGCAGAATGTTTACCTATTCACTGTGATACTCATCCAGAATATGTGATGACATATCTGACAGACATGTGCTATACTGGGTTATCTTATACCACAAACATCTGTAGGTGATAAAGTCGGTATGTGTGACATCAGATACACAATAACATTTGTGAGAACGGTCATATATAAGAGCAACAAATTAAAGCAACCCCCTCAATGCATGGCCACATCCAATATAATTCCATCACATCACCATGCTGTTTTAGCTTACAGAGCCGCAAAATATAAGTACCATTTGCTTCACTGAACTTCACAATGGCAAGTTACTGTATAATGTGTCAGACTTCACTAGTAGGTGATAATTGTCCATAAAATAGATCCCCATTCACACTTTCAAACAAATGACCCCAATATAAAATGTAGTCTCACTACAGAAATTAAGATATTCAACAATCAGCTGTGTACTGTAGTGTTTGTCCCAAATATGGCGGATGCGAGACACTATCACTCAATGAGTAATGTAGGTATGTGCATACATCATAGTAATCTTTTGTCTAAACATGTTGTATGTTTCACACTATGGACAATATGTGCAATGACACATATAAGTTGAACAAAAGTGTAAAGCAATGGTCAACAGTACCTAAGACATATCTGTTACATATTAAAGAAATGTGGGTGTTTGCCTGCATACATTACACACAGTTAGTTATCTTTAAATAACAATGTACTATGCTATTAAAAGTTGGTATTTTTAGGTTTTCAGGTGACCAAGGACATGGATTGCAGTCATGGCTCATTACTCCAATCCCCAATCCACAGAAAGAGGGCCAATATAAGTTCAGCTCTGCTCTGACCAAAACAAGGAATGCCTTTGAATGTATGTTTGAGGTCTTACAGTCCCGGTTCAGCTGCCTAAATAAATCAGGGGGGAGACTACTGTACTTGCCTCCTTTGGTCTACAAGATCATACTAGTATGCAGGTTTGCAAAACATCTTTTTGCAAACCAATGTGCAGTGTGACAATGAGGCAGAAATCCCACATGATCTGGAAGAGGAGGATAAAATTATGCTGACATTGAGCACACAATGGCAGGTCGGCGGAGACAGAACCACATTGTGGCTAATTTATTATTGTCCAAAAAATGGAAAGGATGTCAACTTATCATCTAATAAATATTTTTCTGAAGTATACAGCAGTAAAAAAAAAGGCCATTTATACCTTGCCTTCATGGCTCTGTCCGCAGCCTTTGACTGCTTGGCACAGCCTAGGATGTGGCAGATCATGGAGTCAATGGGGGTGGATAACCAGATCATTAATATTATTCGTGATTTGTATTCAGGTGCCTCAGCTTGCATTTGTTATGGTAAAGAAGGCGAGTGTACTGGGCACTTCAAAATTGCTAGAGGTGTGAGACAGAGGTACGTTCTAGTGCCCCTTTTATTTGCACTTTACACTAATGATGTGGAATCAGCTTTGCAGGGATCTACTCCAGATGTTCCTTACATTAATTCACTACAAATACCAATACATTTATATGCAGACAACGCAGTGATTTTAGCTCGAACTAGTAATGCGCTCCCCCGGTTAGTGATGGATTACACTAATTTAATGAACCAGCTGGACATGAAAATGTATTATTCAAAGTCCTTAGTCTTAGTGGCAGGGCCAAAGCAGCGGAAACAACCACAAAATTGTATTGAAGGGGGCAAGTTCGGAGTTTTGGATTCTTTTAATTATTTAGGGATTATGTCTGACCGCCAGAATAACTGGCAAAGTATGGTCATAAATAGGGGGCTACAAATGGAGAAAAATATTGGGGCACTTTTTAAATGTATAAAAAAAGTAGGTTCTTAACCTATCAAAGCAATTAAAGAAGTTTATGAAGCAAAAACGGTATCTGCTGCCACTTATGGAGCAGCTGTTTGGGGCATTAGAGACTGGCCAAAATTACAATTCATAGAAAATACCTTTATAAAAAATGTGGTTTCACTGCCAAAATCATGCTCTAATTATAATTGTCATACGGAGTTGCGAGTTCCTTATAAAACTGATAAAATTTGTGTGGTGCCCATCTTAATGTGGCACTTGGTCTGGAGGAAGGCGACTCTCTCATTAACAAGGGACATTATAAATGACGTCTTGAAGCTTGATGGTGCAAATATTATCAGTTGGTTATGTTATGTTAAATCTACCCTCCAAGCAGTTGGGTTACATCATCTGTTCACAGATCCTTCAACTTGCTGGTCTATTTCTAAAAAAGATTTATGAAATCATGTGTTATCTAGATTACAGGCAAGCAGAGAGGTCTCCAATTTTAAGATGACAACTGTTAGAGCATTCTTGGAGGTTCCAAGCATAATGCAAATGGATGTGAATTCAATCTATCTAACGTTCGTCACTAATTTACAACATAGATATATTGTGGTTAGATTTCGACTGTATTATATTCCCCTGATGCCAGGCCTACTTTGTAATATCTATGTAACATCTGAATTGCCATTTTGCACATGTGATGATCAATCTATTCAGAATGATTTGTATTTCTTGTATTTTTGCAAATTTTATTGTGAGAAAAGGAAAAGGTTTATTGTCCCCCTTTATCCATAAAATGAATTTTAGGCAGTGTTGTGCGGCCCTTTATTATCTGCAGTTATTTCCTGATCCTTTTACTTGTTTTTCGTTGGCGTCCCTCTTTTAATCTGCTTTAAAAAAGAGACTATTAATTCATCAATTAGATACTTAAGGTGGGATAGTGCGATCCGTTCGGCTACCGCCTTTAGACAGATGCCAAGGTCGCATGATGACCCTTCAGGGTGGTTTAACGCAACCACCAACTGGGTGTCATCCAGGTAGGTAATAATTTCTATGCTGAATAGAAGCACTATCCCAGCCAGCGGCGTTATGTAGATATTAAAGAGCGTGGGGCTCAGGGAGGAGCCCTGAGGAACCCCAAAGCTCAAAGGCCAACGATTAGAGGTGGCCATAGCCATAGAGGCCTGGAAGAAACGGTCCTGTAAAAAGGACTGGAGCCAGGTAATGGCCAGGCCTGTCACTCCAAGATTTTGTAGTCGCTCAGCTAGGATGTTGTGGTTCACAGTGTCGAAGGCGGCACTGAGGTCCAGCAGAATAATTGATGCTGCGCCGCCCTGATCTAAGAGTCCCCTAGCTTCTTCTGTAACTGCTACGAGAGCTGTCTCTGTCCCTAACATGGGACATAAACCTGTCTGGGAGTCATGAAGAAGATTGTTAGACTCTAAATACTGAACTAGGATGGAGTTTATGTGTTTTCTCAGTTACCTTGTTCAGCCAGGGGAGTAGGGAAATGAGGCGATAATTGGCCATATTAGAGGTGTCTAAATTCGTTTTTTTCAAAAGAGCTCTGACTTATGCACATTTCCATGCCATGGGCACCTTTCCTAAGGAGATGGAGGTATTAATAGCATTCAGGATTACCTGACAGATAACATCGTAACTAAAGTAAGGTGTTGTGGCAGAGCAGGGTCCGTGGGAGGTCCTGATGTTACCTGCATGATAAGTCTGTTCAGCAAACTCTCATCTAGCAGGTGAAACTCTGTGAGAGAACACTGTGGATCAGAGTAGGAACTCTCGTTGCACGGGTGAATAGACCCAGTCTGGTCAGGTATAAAGGTTTGGGATATGACCTGAATTTTTTGATGGAAATATTCCGCCTGGCTACTGCAGCGGGATTGTGCATCCTCAGGATTGGGGGGTTTCTGCGGAGCGGAAATAAGAGAGTTGGCAATACGGAATATTTCCTTAGGAGAGTTTGCAGCAGCTCTGATTCTGTCCTCATAGAATGCGGATTGCTCGATCTTGATTTCGGCCTTGTAATTCCTGATAGCTTCCTTATATACACTTTTCCTATCTCCTGCTAAATTTAGTCTCCAGCTCCTTTCAAGCTTCCTACATATTTGTTTAAGCTCTCTTAATTTAGGGGAGAACCAAGGTGCCAGTTTATGTTTGGAGTTTTTATAGGAAGGTTTCTTTGGGAGTAATGAGTCAAGTGACTTTTGTATCCAGAGATTAAAGTTACTATTGGCCTTATCAGGATCAGGGTCTGAGATGGGGGTAGAGGCGGCTAGCAATGAAGGCCACTGGTTAACTGAGAGGTTTGACCACTTCCTTTCCAGCAGTGGAACGGCATTGTGTGCGGCAGGGGAAGTAGTGGTTCCCCAAGCCAGAGGGACTAGTAGGTGGACAGTCCACGGAAGGAAGATAGGGGTGTCAACTAGAAGATTCTGAGCGTTGCTGAGCACAGAGTCAAGAAGGTGCTCCTTGAGGTGTGTAGGGGCAAAGCCCTTCTGCACGATTTGAAGTGCCGACAGACTGGCTATAAGTTCAGAAGCTAAATGGTTGGAGGGGTCGTCCAGATGGATGTTAAGGTCCCCTAGAACCGTGAAGTTGGCTGGACTTAGGGCCAGTTCTGCAACACGCATCGGGAGTGTATTCAGGAATTGTCCTACGGGTCCAGGGGGCCGATAGAGTAACAGGCCGGAGAAGGTAATGGTCATTGAGAATTCTAACGAGAAGGTCATGCCTTCACATTCAGGTATTTCCTCAGAAGCGGATTTGCAACAGAAGTTGTCTTTAAAAATTATGGCTAGACCGCCACCTCTTCCCGACTTACGGCCCACTCTATGCAATGCGTACCCCAATAGTAGGATCTTGGTGATAGCCGAGTCCTCTTCCTCCTGTAACCAAGTCTCGGTCAGGAATAGAGCATCCGGCTTATGATCCTCCAACAGGCGTGTCAGTTCCAGTGAATGTTTGGGAAGGGAAAGACAGTTTAGAAGGAGACATTTTAGTGGAGGTATGGTCGCCGGGACTTCCTTGCCGTAAAGAAGAGGTTTGAAGTTGCAGCGAGGGCAACTTACGGAACTACTGATGGGGGACAATGAGTGTAGACAATTGGGGCCTGAGGTCGCTCTTAGAGTCAATAGATTTTGCGCTCTGTAGGTAAGAATTTTATGTAAACTACCAGGGGTTCTGGCCCCTGGTCCCAGCCGGGTGCGGACGGGCGCGGACGGGCGCAGACGGGCTTGCCTTTGGCACGCCTTCAGCGTGTCCGCTGCGCGTGCGCATGAGCAGAGATCTAAATAGTGCTGGGGGCGCGAAGGCTAGAGTGCCAACCCAGCAGGAAGTGATTGTAGCTCCCAGGAAGCCCTCCTCACAATCGGCACTTGCCGCGTTGGACCGGGGCTGGGGAGAAGAATCAGGTGAGAAGCTCAGAGCAAGAGCAGTATACAAAGTATTTCAAACGAATTTTTAAAAACAAGTTAAAATTGCAAGCGCGTCGCAGTCGTTATGGGTGTAATGGGTGTGACAGTCTTCATACTAGGAAGTTCAAAAGTAACTTTCAAGTTCTGTTAGTGTCTGCCAGAGGTATTTGTTGTTGGAGTAGAGTGAGAGAGTTGAGTTTTGAGGACATTTTGGCTGTTTGTGGTGTATTCTGTTTCTGGTCAGTCCCTGTTACCTATATATTGTGTACTTTTTGGTGTATTAGTGTTGTATTTTGTAATTGTATTTGTGTTTGTATTGTCAGGTGTTTTTCCTATTTGGGGTATAATTTAGATTTCTGAGCTGTTGATAAACATGGGGCCATATCTCCAACTAAAAACAAATCAATACAGCAAGCCAATGTGATGCAGTGCACTGCATGAAAGGAAAAGGAGAGGATTGTCCCATATCTAGATATATATGGGACATTCTTGTACTCCCTATCTTAAGCAGTGCAGTGCCGCGCATCAAGCTGTCTTGCTGTGTTCTGCTGCATCAAAGTGTGTTAAATGTGGCACTCAGTGTATGATGGATCACAAATCTCCCAAAAAGTCAGTCCTGACGCAATCTTCAAATTGATGTGTGTTTCACGGATGTATGACGTTACAACGCATACTTTTACCACGCATACCATTACAACGCGGTTTTTACCACGCATACCATTACAGCGCATAGCGCTTTGGGGTGCTGGATAGTGAATAGTTTAATTTACTATTCCAACTCCAGTCCCCGTGGACACTAGGGAAGGTTATTGGATAGTAAATTAACCTATTCCCTATCCTAGAGCGCCCCCCAGCGCAATGCGTTGTAATGGTATGCGTGGTAAAAACCGCGTTGTAATGGTAGTGCGTGGTAAAAAATGCGTGGTAAAGGTTGTATACCGTGTTTCACATATAGACTAGAATTCAGTCTCTGTTGTAGCAAGGATTGCATTAATGCATGTAGGGGGATCCAAAACATAGCACACATTAAACACCTTTCCAGGGTTGCTTGATATGAAGTCTACATTTGCCCACACATGATGCAATGCACAATTACCATGCCTTACAAAGCAATGCAAGGAGGCTCAAAGGCCCGTATCAAAACATACTTAACTGCTGAAGTAGCAGTGTGTGGCATTTAGCAGAAAAGTAAGACAAGAGAGATGTTTGTCAACCATCGCATCAATTCAGGAAGACAGAGATAAGTAATGTGTGAAGCATGTATGTTAAAATGAAAGCACAAATGGTAGTGGACATACACACATTTATTAGATATGGTGCAATGGTGCAATGGTGGTGTTGGGTAGGTAATTTCCCCTGGATGGTATGAGTTGTGTATCCCCGCCCTGAGTGCCCAACTGCATTGCTGTCTGGAACATTAATGCTGGTATAGTCCATAGGAGAACATGGAAATACGTGGGAATCATGACATAGGTCTGTGCCATGAATTGCAGTCTTCTTAGGCCAGGAGGGCCACCCAAAGACTTCCCCTCTCAGTTGTGGTACACTACTGCATTCACTAGGAGTAAAACAGAGGAAACATAGGGGTGGCAGTATACGTGTAGTGATCAGTAGTAGTGAACATGGTCATTCAACCCTGGGTCACTGAAGTGTGGCCTACTGATTCACTCACCTCTTCTAAAGTTCTGGTGCTGTGTGTTCCACTCACCTATGCCCAACATCGGGTTGAGCTGGAAGTGTGTGCATGTAAAACCATGTGCAGAATCCATGTGCATGTGCAAGCCATACACAACACATAGGTATGCACAAGGTTAATGTGTGTGTGCTGGTAGTGTGTATTCAAAGTGACACACTCTAGTACAGTACAAAAGGACTGTAGTACTGAACAGTGCGCACAGATTAAGTGTGTGCTGCATGTCAGTGTGCTGATGGGGGCATGATACACGTGGATTACAGTACTGGTCACTGAGTGTGCTGTGGCTATACACTGAGTGTAGATGTGCCTGCACCACTACATTACATGGAGAACCTTGGGATCCTTTATGGGTAAGGCCATGGCGGCCTGGGGAAAACATGAGGAGTAGAGGAATCCTACCAGATTCAGTCTGGGAGTCTAGCAAAAATGCAAGATGCGTGGGACATACACCGGAGTATGAGAGAGCCAGCCTGTCTCTGTGCATCCCTGAGTATGCAATGAATCAGTGCTACATCACAAGGAAGGGGCTTGGACACATCTCAGGAATAGAAAGTTAGGGCTGAATAGTGAACCTTACGAGTGGGGCAAAGGGCCCAGGATCTGCCTTTTAATGCACATATGATTGTGGCTGACATCCAAATGTGTACACTGGTAACTCATATGCATATTGATGTAGAAGCAATCAACTCTGGAGTCCTGCCTTGCCGTGCTGGTCTTATGGAAGTGGGCCTAAGGTGTTTGCTGTATCAGAAGCCACACATCTTCTGTAGTTCCAGCGCATCACCTCTTTTGTGTGGGTTGGTACTGGCACATCACCTGCGTTGTGCTGGTTG
The DNA here is from genome assembly GCF_964261635.1 of Lissotriton helveticus. Taxonomy (NCBI): domain Eukaryota; kingdom Metazoa; phylum Chordata; class Amphibia; order Caudata; family Salamandridae; genus Lissotriton; species Lissotriton helveticus. The sequence continues at coordinate 1,526,392,438 of NC_136067.1, read as the reverse complement.
GAACTGATGCATCGCTCCTGTTGTGCAGCTCGAAACTGATGCATCATTACCATTGTGTGACCCTTAGCGTTGCTACATACGTCCAACTGTGCAGTGCATCAAGCAATCTATATTAGCATAGAAATGCGTAAGAAAAATTCAAAAGTAACTTTCACATTCTGTTAGTGTCTGTCAGAGCTGGTTGTTGTTGGAGTAGAGAGAGAGAGTTGAGTTTTGAGGAGAGTTTGGCTGTTTGTAGTGTAATCTGTGTGTGGTCAGTCCCTGTTACCTATATATCGTGTACTTTTTGATGTATTAGTGTTGTATTTTTTAATTGTATTTGTGTTTGTATTGTCGGATGTTTTTCCTATTTGGGGTATTTGTGAGTTAAGAATAGTTTGGAGTTTAAGTTTTTTTTTTTGTTTTTGTTAAGAGGGGTTGGTTAGGCAGGGCTTGTGCAATTGTGACCATGACAGGGAGAGGTAGAAACGTGAGTGCCAGAGATGTTGGGTATTTCATCTGGCTGGTGAAGCATTTACTGCCATTGATGCTGGCTGCAGGGGAAAGGATCACCAGGGGTACCGATTGAGTGATCGTAAAGATGAGTGGGAGCGGGTACAATGGTACCTGAGCAAGGCAGTCAAGAAGGAGCACACCATCTCCCAGATCAAGCATCGCTGGGAGGAGGTGATAACCTGGGAAGCAGATGGCATGGACCATCTAGGATTGGACATAGGAGGGCTTGTATGTATGCAGTAATGTACCATCTCCATGTGGTAATGTAGATAACATTGTTAAGGTACATATCAATATCAACATGTTTGCATGATGAGTAGATGCCTTGCAACACACAAGGCAAAACAGAGTGACTTCAGGTGGCAGATGTATCGGACTGTCACCTAAAGCAGAAAACCAGGCATAAATGCACTGTGTACTTTCAGGGAGCTACCACTCTGGCCGCTAAGTAATAATAAGCAGCCCTTTGTCCAAAAGAGGGTTTCTATTTAGCAATATTTTCACCGTCTACACTGACCTTACTTGGATTACTATGACATATTGTACTTGGAGTAGTCATTGTAATGAAGGTATTTTGGACATTTCTATATACCAAGAACAGGTATACGTATGGACAGGCACTTATGATTGCACAACATTGTCAGTTACATTTTATGATTTGTGATGTACATATAAGACTTTCCCTAATATTGTGGTACAACTTTTCCCCTAGCTAACATGACACCAGGAATGGCACAAAACGTTGTCATGACACAAGCACGCTATTCCTGCCTGAGGAAATTTGAACATGCCATCTGCAATATGGTCTGCACAAATTACAAGGCAAAGTCTGCTATTATTTGGAAGCCAGCCTCATCCACACAGGCACCAATGACCATGTCCGCTACAGCTACCCATCATGAAAGTCAGCAGCCAGGCACATTCCACCCCCACCCCTGGGCCCGCAGGAGCGCAGCAGCAGCAAACCACTGGGCACGGCCAAGTAGGAAGTTCTTCAGGGGACAGATTCAACCTTCTGCTAGTGAGGAGAATGCGGAAAATGGACATAGGGATTGGGAATTTGCAGAAGGAGCAGAAGCGGCAGGGGGAACTTCTGAAAAAGTGCCATGAGACACTGGAGCGAATTAAGGCACAAATATGACCTCTGATTTCTGTAAATGGGACATGTTTATGCCCCAACCCAATGCACAGCTCTATGCCGCGTTAGCGTCGTCAAGTGTATATCAATTTGGTCCAAATCTTCATTTTTAAGCAATCCACTTTATTCAACTTTAATGCTTTTCTCCTTTTCTGATGTTCAAATACCATCAGTAACTCGTGTGATGATTGCTTCTTTTTTTAAATGTGCCATTTGAGATTAGAGAAATAATTGGCAAATGTTTTATTATTTCTAGTGACCCCCGAAGAAGGGCTCTGCGTAGCCCGAAATGCATTGGGTTTTGAACAAATAAAAGCTGCCTGTTATGAGCCTTGCATCATTTGTATTTATTCTGGAGGTCCGGAGGGGCACAGTTTACATATAAGAAACTTGAAAATAGGCGACATATTCTGCATGTGTATTTGAACAACAGAAAAGGAGAAAAGGATTAAAGTTGAATAAAGTGGATTGTTTAAAAATGAAGATTTGGACTAAATTGATATACACTTGACGACGCTAACGCGACATAGAGCTGTGCATTGGGTTGGGGCATAAACATGTCCCATTTACAGAAATCATTGTTGAATTTTGTGACACTTGGGCATGCCACCATACCTGGTTGCACGCACTCATTAGTGAGAATAAAATGGAAAAAGTTGAGGAAAGGTGTGCATCCCATCTCTTTGAAATGCATGTTTACAAATATGACCTCTCCCATGGACATCCCCTTCATTTTTAAATCTACATTTTTAAATATAGTTGTTTTAGTAGACATAGTTATCAGTATAATCTAGGTTTAGGAATAGTTGAGGTTAGTTTTAGATAAGTAAGTAGTTTTTATGCAGTAGTTTTATAATAAATGTTTTTTGGTGGCGGCTTGATGTTTTACTTATCATGTGTCAATAGTGGTTAAGTAGATTAAGTTTTAGATTAGGTAGTATAGGCAAGTTTTAAGGATAGTTAGTGTAGGTTAGTTAGGGATTTTAGATTTAGCGTTTTTTATTTTAGTAAAATATTCATTGTTCTCTAGTTGGATAATAATTATTTGCAATGCGTTTGTACTATTGGATCAGGTGAGTACATGATATTCAACTTGTAATGAGTACATTGTAGGAATATGCTGCATTGTCAGAGTCCTCTGGACAACCCTGAGGCCTCCTCACAGTTGAGTTATGTATGGAACACCAAGAACAACTCAGGTAGTCAGTCTACTTCCTGTAGGGCCCTGTGTGAAAGGGAGAGGGCAGGTGAGTGTAGGATTTAACATTTGTCTACAGATTGTGCTCCTTGACTGCGCTGGCACACAGACTGTCTTGTTGGCTGGTTGATACACCTGCATGAAGTCACACCTGCCTGGACAACATCCATCATCATTTACCACTTGCAAAGTGTGGCACATCATGCAGCACACTTAGAAGATAACTAACTACAAGGATTTGTGTCCCTATAGCTCCCATTACCCCCTCGCAAATGTAGCATTGTTAGAGGTTTAATGGTCTGCCACTGATGCAAAATAGAATGCAAAAATGATGTCATGTGTGGATGTACTCATACTCAACACATGTAAGTCCTCTCTGAGGCGGATGTACATAATTTGACAATAGGTGATAGTGTTGCAATACTCAACATTTCTCAGTATACACAGGGCCAGGCAGGTGCACTTGCATGTCTTCGTAACTGTCATTCAAGGTACTGGGTTACCCTTGTGCATCCTTGTGTGTCACAAGTACATTGCAAATCCATGAGAAATATGCACAAGAGTATGTGGCTAGTATTGGTACAAGTACTCAGATTTATGTTCTGTTGTTTATCTTTTGGTTCAGAAGTACTATTTTCACATTGGGAATGATGTTGTAATCTATTCACTGCAACATTTAAGTTTATATTTGTTACAGTGTTTTGTCCTCACTTGCCTCACACACCTCATTTACAGGTGGTAAGTTTGTTTGTAGTTGCAAGAACCTTCTCACTGGGTGTCTGTTAAGAAAAAGAATCTTGTTGATACACTCATAGCATTACATTGATAAGATACACATTGCCACTCAGAATACTGCTATAAATCTCATTGGTGTAGGTGCACATACAAATGTAGCTTGTTCAATTACGTTGAGCTCACTCTTCTTCAGTGTCAAAAAGATTATGGGGTCGATTCCGATCCTGGAAAAAAAACGTCCGTACGATTGGTATCCGGAGCCCTCTCAGTACGAATCGTAAACATGCCGTACGACTCGACGAGTACGATCCGGGGTAGGAGGACGCGATTCGTACAGTCCACATCAGGTAAGGACGATTCGTACGGAAAAGCACACAATCACATACACACCGTACGGTACGTACACTCCATGATCGCAGTGGTACGGTGCGTACCCCTGCCATCTTGGGGTGTACGCTCTGTACCCCGCGATCGCAGGGTGTACGCACCGTACACCCAGCAAACATGGGGTACGGTGTGTACACCCCATGATCGCGGGGTACGGTGCATACACCCCATGATCGCAGGGGTACGCACCGTACCCCTGCGATCATGGGGTGTACGCACCTTACCCGGGGGGCCGTTTCTTACCTGTTTCGAGGTGTGGCGCCGCGGCCAGGGCGACTGACTCCGGAATCTGGGGATCACGGTTCGATCCCCGGCACCGGCGGCAGATTAGCCCAGCACCATTTGACTCTGGGCAATAGCTTGCTTAATCTTCCCGACGGCCCCCAGCGCCTAGAGACCCTAACGGGTGATTGTGCGCTTTACAAATGTGGATATTATTATTATATTATTATTATTGTTTCGAGGCGAACTCTGCTTCTCCGGATGTTTTCGGCTCCTTTAGTAAAAGCGTTGTACGGTGCGTACCCGACACAAATCGTACTAGCTGGGTCAGAGAAACCAGCTGCAAACCGTATGGATGTTGCGTACAGCGGGTTCCGAGGGAGATTCGTACGGGGATTTGATTCATATGGGGATTTGATTCGTACGGTCTCTGTACGATTCGTACGGTGTCCATCTCCTGGTACAAATCGTACTTCATCGTACGTACGGGGGACGTTGCAGGGTATGATTCGTATGGCAAAAACGCTCCGTACGGCTATTCGGAGCAGTTTTTTCCCGAATCGGAATCAACCCCTATGTTGGGTATTACAGTTACGTTACAAACTGTTTGTAGACTTTTGAGGAACATCAATTCAAATCTCATGATGATTTCGGAAATCATAATTATTTTCTTCCAAAGGTTTCTATCATTACATTACAACACATATGTCAAATCATTAGATATAGTGTTTAAAATACATTCGTTTACATGTTACAACACATTTATATGTGTGTAGTGACATCAATGAGGAAAAACAATTTCCATTATAAAGTGTTACATTCTATTTAGGGTCTCAAGTGGACAAAATTAAGAACTGCACAAAGAGTACTGTCCTGAAATCCAAAGAGGTTGACATGATCCACACAGGAAAGAAAGGAAAATTACTCAGGGGGCATTCAAAAATGTTTATGGGAAGTTTCTTTGTCAGAAACTGGGGAACTCTTCACCTTCCCCCTTTAATGTGTGTTCTGCCTCCCCTGAAAGTTGTAGTGTCTGGATGGAGGCAGCAGAGAGAAGTTACTAGCCTCAGGCAGACACACACCAGAGGCATAAGATGTAACTCCCATGTTCCCAACAACATTTGTGAGTACCAGTAAGGCAGCATGGTAGTCCCTTGCAAGGATTTGCTAGTTAGCCAACAAAGCAACAACATTGCTATTGAAGGCACTCATTGATGCTATGAAGCTGTCCAGCTTGGACAAAAAGGACTGGATGGATGTAATAATGTCCCTCAACTGCCATTAACTGCCTGACAACTTCACTGGTGTAAGACGTAGAAGGCTTCCGTTGTTGTTTCTAATGCATCATGACACCAGAGATGTCAGCTAGGGACACATCAATCCCATGGTCAATAGTAGGCATCTGTGATAGCCTTTGTCAATCCCTTATCAGGGCTAAGCCACCTATGAGCTTCTTCAAGAATGCCCCATGTGGCCTCCATTCCCAACAGGACCTCATCCGCCATTTGCTGTTGGACTCCTACCACTTGCATTTAAAAAAACGTGGGAGTCCTCATAGTTTTCATCTGTGATGCCAGGAGTTGATGGTTCATGTCCAGTGTGTGTTGGTTCATCTGGAGACCCAACAACATTGTCTTCCCTTGCCAGGTCCTGGAGGAGAAGTATCAAAGTGTTCAGGAGTTGTTGGAAGGAGTCTTCATCCATGGGGGCAGGATGGGGTCCTGAACAGGTTGGGTATCACAGACAGGCTGATCTCTAAGAGGTGCTTGTCCCTATGGCAAAAAATAGATATATCTAACAAAGAATCAATAACTGAATATGACATGAGTGATTTCTGTGACATTCGGACAGTATTTTTCTTTACTTTCAAGTACAAAGCAATATGTGGAAAATATGTTTCTACAATTGTATATGGCCATGCTGCACTATTGTTGCTTTTCACATTGCAATACTTGTACGCTGTTCACACAACCTCAGAATTTACCAGGGGGACTATTTGTGTTGATTTCACACAACACAACACAGCTAGGCAGCTTGCTGCCCTGCATGAAAGAGTGAATGGACCACATTGTATCTGTTTACGGTACATTTTTGCAATCTGTCTGCACTGATGCAAATTGTGTTAATTAGCCCCACTCCAAAGACCCTTGCACCATGTAGCAAGGGTGTCTACATTTGCTATAGCCATCTGTTTGCAGCCCAACACTAGTCAGGACATGTCAAATATTAGTATACCTCACACTATCTTGCACTCTGCCTTTCACACAGCACTAAACACCAAGCTGCCTTGCTGTACTGTCTTGCATGCAATTTGTGCATTATTGTGGCCTAGTGTCCAAATTTAACAAACATCCACACAACACAACACAGCAAGCCATCTTGCTGCACTGCAAGTAAAGGTTAGGGCCTGTACATGCCATAATCTCAATTTTTCCTGCAAAGCATGTAGTTTTCTAGCACACATGCAGTCAACCCCAGACTCTGCAACACTGAGAACTAAGAAGCATCTCTGAAGTAGATAGATGGCCTCCTTCATAATTGATTTTATGCTCAATACATTCCCTGAAGAACCCAAGAAGCTCATCTGCAGAGTCCAGTAAATCTCTTCACTCTGCCCCACTTTCCTGGACATGTACATGACTCATATGACAATCATTATTCAGACCCAGGGACTTCACATAATCTCTTACACTGACGACACCAAACTCACACAATAACTCTCTGGAGACACCAACATGACCAACAATAGTTACATTATTCCATTTTCCAACATGGCTACCTGTATGTGGGATTAGTTGCTCATACTCAACCAGACAAGATAGAGTGATGACATTCTGCAACATGGTCTCACCCTGGTTGCCAAATGACTAAGCCCCTTAAATCTCACCATCCAACCACCACAGAGAGCTGTCCATCACCCTGGATGCCTGCCTCACCATGAGACTTCAAAGTGCCATGAACATTAATTTTATTTGCACGGTCAGGCATTTCTTCACATGGTTTACTACTGACACCTGTACGACCATCACCCTGGCCATCATCACATTTTGACTGTAGTACACCCATTACCTTTATTACAGCTTCTCTCCACACCTGCTAAGAGGCAAACTATCTAACACACCACTGCCAGACTATTACTCAGCCTACCTTGTGGCATGCACTTCAAATGTCACCTCAGGAAAGCACATTGCCTCACCATTCAGACATACTGGCAGTACAAGATGTTCAGCCACACCTACAAGGCACCACACTATCAGTGACCCACCTAGCTCACACACCCTCTACCCGTCCACCAACCAGTCATGAATCTCCGCTCTGCATCACTTGCACTCACCCACACACCCAATAGCTATACAAGCAAGACAGCAGGTAGAGAGTTCTCATACATGACAGCCTACACAGGATACACCCTCCTCCAGCACATCAGGTCAACTTTGTCAAATATAGATTTGTACTAGAAGCTGTACACCTGGCTCTCTGAATTATACTACTTGCACTGCAGGCACCTTCTCAGCACCTGGAAAACCTCTTCGTGACACATTGGCCAGCTACAAAGACATGCTGACTAATTTTACATATTGTACACCGACCCCAACACAAGCACAATTGCGTGATGGTGCAAGGGGCACTGCATTGCCATTGGCATAGCAACCATGTTTCCCAGGCCCATGCATGATATGCTGCTCCAGTTCAGGTTTTTTACTTTGTATTCTGTTATTTGTAGTCCTATTTTGTGAAAGGATTAATGACACTACAAGTAACAGTATTGAGAGGTAATATCTTGATTGAGGAGGCACATCACATATGAACCTGGGATACTTGCCAGGTCTAAACTGGTCTGGTAAAATTGGTACTGCCAAAGGAAAGAACAGATATGCCCTTTCCTTTTCACGCAGTGCAGCACAGCACAGCAGAGCGTGTTGCTGCATTATCCTGGATGACAGTTTGCTAATATATGATCCCTTGTTTTAACTCACCCTGTAGATATTGCTGGTCCTCCACTTCAGCCCTGTTCTGCCTTCCACTCAAGCTACCAAATTTGTTGAAATGAGGGATGCCACCTGCTCTTCCAATGGTTCCAACTCCTCTTGGACATCAGGTCGTCCTGCGGTCCTCATGGCTGCCTTAAGGTTTCTGGCCAGTTTTTCTTTGGTCCTGCGCTTGTAATTATTCCACCTCTTCTTGCACTCAAGGATGGTCTTTTTTGTTTGTGCTATACAATAATTCCAACAACAATGGCTTGCCAAATGGCATCCTTCCTCCCTAAGGGTAATTTTGAGGTGAAAAATCGGAGGTGTTCATTTTTTTGTCACCTCACTTATTAATATCTGGTTCTTCTCCTAATTGCAGTTAGACTTCCTCTTTCTCTTCCCCTGGGATGATGTCAAGTCTTCTGTGTTGGTGTTGGTACCCTCCTGGCTCCCTCAGGTTCCTTCCATGCTTCTCAGTATTGAGGATTATTGCTGTGTTGATCGCATCGTATTTCAAATGTTTTCACAATGCAAACCACTCCTGCATGTTGCAGTGCTGATTTGCAGCTCATAGAGGTGTTTTACGACATGCAAATCAGCTTCGCGTGAGGTAGGGAGTACTTGCGTTGCTGCACCTTGCACCATTCCCAACCCCGTTGCATCAGACTTCGCGACTAATCCTTGGTCCTTGCACCATCTCCACTGTCCAATAAATATGGCGCATCAATGCGGCAAGGAAATGCCGCAACATTGAGCAGATTTTTCTGATGCAAAGCTGCATGGCAGAACGTTGCATCAGTGCTGATAAATATGGTCCTTAGTGTCATTGTCTATTATTCGGCACAGAAGCAGTCATAATGACTTTTACTTAACCCAAACGTAATACAGACTCGAGCCACAGACAAGAGTATATAAATCATGACTGTCAACTAACAGGAGGTGAAGATGGCTACACTAAAGTTCAGTGATCCACTTAGCACTCGCTGACAGAATAAGTAAACCAGAGGGAGGGAGATTATAGTCTTGATGTTTGATGGTACAAGAATGATTGAAGGTTAAATAGTAGAGAAAGGGCCAGGTTGTGATTGAAAATACTATTCAGTGCGAATGAACTGAACTTAGATCTGAAAGTGCGTTAGCAGTGCAAGGTTTTCAGGTGTGATGTAGCAGCTGTGTCTTCACATGCAACAGGACTGCTGCTACAACACAGTGTTTCCTTTCAGATAAAAGGATGGTCAGGAATTGTGTTTGCTCTCTGCTTTTGTAAACTGAGGAGGTGGAGCAGTTGACAGGTGTCAGAGAGGTGCTAAAAAAAGGTTTATTTGTAGGTAGGAACAATATGAGCCCATAAGGCCTGTTTTGATAGATATTTGGTGGTGAAAGCTGTATTTAATTTCTCTGTTCTTTTTGGGAATCCAGGAGGATTCATATCAGCTTTACACTTGTGATTGGTGTCAGTTATTATTAGTCATGTCACAAGCCCTTTGCTTTTCAGAAGGTACGCTGCTGTAAACTGCAAGAAAATGACTGTTGTAGGTTTTGTAGGCTTGGAAAGTTCAGCATAAAATGATGGACCCCAGGTGGATCAATTGGAGCCATTTATCTCTGCTGTCTATACTTCCATATCATAGACCTTCAAACTGCTGATCAAGGGGCGTATTTATCGCGGTTTTGTGTCGCAAGGGGATACGAGGGTGATGCAAAACCTAATGAGCTCATCAAGCCAAGCAAGGACATCTTGTGAGGCACTGATGGGTTTGATAAATCTAGAGTAAAGCAAGGCAGTGCAAATCGCTGCTTCGCGTTACTCTGAAGCAGGAAAACATGGGTGGAGCATAGGTGCTCCTACGCATCTATCCATGGATTCTGAGACAATCCCAGATTTACCAACATTGGTAGTAGACCTGAAAATGCATCAGAATTGTTTGCCTCACCACCAGAAGCGCAACAAGGAGATTAGAAAGAGGAAAATGCCTGTGAGGATTATTTTTGTGCAGGAAGGTGTCCCTACATGCACATAAACAATCCTGCCTGCAACGCAGGCACCCTTGCAAAATGGCTCAAGGGTGCCTACGTTGGCACTAGGCAGCCAAAAGTGTAACAGTGCTAGGAAAGGACTGGAATCTGCTGTGTAATGTTAACTATATTGAATTCCTGCCCTCTCCCTTTTATGCAGAACAATGTAGAAATATGTCTTGCTGTGTTGCATACATCTTTGATAAATATGGCTTCTAGTACCTTGTTAAGATACTTACACTCAAATAGTAAGGCAAAGCAGTCTAAGGCTGACTCAGGTAGGTGCTGTGGGGTAGAAATCCAGAGGTAATCAATACACTAGAATGCCAATCAATAAATAAAAGTTCAGACAGTGCTTTCAGTTTTAAAATGGAGAAAGTACTTCCATAACTAGATTTTACACACAAAATGCATAATCATTCAAGATTAACGTGCAAATTACAATCTGGACCCTTTCCTAAAGAGGTCTAGCTGAATAACCAGTGTAGAAAACACCTACCTACATGAACAACTGTGATTTGATGTGGTGCTGCAGCATTTACAGCCACTGGTTTTATTTTCCTGCCGTTTTACCATCACAGCTGCACCAGTGAACTTTCCTTAATCCAGATGCTCCTCGTTGGAGACTCATCTCCCACTTGCCCTGTATTTTTCAATTTGGCGGTTCCAGATTTTCTAGTTTTTCCTGGTACTTGAAGGGAGACATCGTGGCAGCTTCCCTTAAGCCACGTTATCTGATAGGCACCACTTCCCTGAATTCCATCCTCTTATTTGCTTGCTCACTGCATGGTCTTCTCGACTGCAGGTGAGGTGGACACCGTTCATGGCGCCCTGGGGGATATCTGACTGGAAAAGCTGTGCTGTCCTAAGCAGCAAAATCAAATGGAGTAGTCCCAGGCCCTACTCCACCAATTTGAGGAGTAGAAGTACCATTCTGCTTCTCTGGTCACTCACAGCTACCAATAATATCAGCCTGTGGGCTTTTTCGGCCTAGATATATTTAGCAGATTTCTTTCGGCCCTTCACATCCTTTGGCACCGCAGATTCCTCCTCCTGAACACAAATGTCACTGTAAGAACTTCAGGCATTCACCTGGCCTAGCGTTCTTGGGCTCTCCTTAGCATGCACCACAGATCGAACATGGCAGACCCCCTCTATACCAGTACTCTCTAGATATCCAGACCTTAAGACTCCTGCAGGATAAATGTGTGCAACAACAAGAGTTTACAGCGCCCACTCCTCAAGGCACTAAGCCAGGAGCAGTCTAACAGAAGTCCACAGAGTCTCCTACTTCAAGGGATTTCAGCTATCCCACGCTTCACTATGCCTGGGAGAGAGTTAGGGAGTTAGTGCCACCAGGACAGAAGATTGTCAAAAGAGTACAGAAGTGCATGCAAGAAGTGGACGTACCCACAGTTCCTTGCAGGGGCGGCAGCAGTATTGGTACCCCATCATTCTTTTCCAGGCTCTTTTCCAACTCTCATTGGTTGCACTGGCATTTAAAAAGGTACATGAAGCATTCTGTGATTGGTGAGTATAGAGACTTATTCTATTCATGTCATATCATCCCTCTGTAGAAAAACAGCGTTTCTCTTGTAAATACCAAAGCTGCCCGGCGCAAGACGCCTCTAATTCACTTCAATAATAGTTACCAAAATAAAGAGACAGGAGCTGGATAACTGGAAGGCAATTACAGGTTTATTACTCCAGAGGAGAACACGTCAACTCAGACACGCAGAATATCTTTGGGAGGTGCTCTAACAACTTCTCCACTGCTTTCTCTTTTATACAGTATTATAGACATTTTATTGGTGGTCAAACATCCTCGGAATTCCTGCCTCCAGCCGGTTCCCACACAGACCCATCAGCTGTGCGTCCCCCCTCCCAGATCTAACAGATGATTGCTATCTTGCAGCCGGACATTCCGACAGGATCTAAAAGTGTGTGGGATCAGTCAGATCTGAGGGTTTGTGTTATTGATTAAATCAGACTTCTTTGTTAGTGCTACAAGTCCTGCCATGTGGGGGCAATAAACTATGTCTGCAGGGGTCAGTTAGTGCCTGAGACCGGAACGGGTGGCCAGGTGGGGTTACAGGGTTATCAGGAGGCCTTGCTCATGTGCAGGGGATGAAAGGACAAATGTGTTTTAGGGCGGGAAGTGGCTCCGGGGCATTGTCAGGCTGACAAGGTTTTATGACCTTAGTATGTGTGTTCAGGCTTGGTCAGGGTGCTGGGGATGATTGCGAGGTCAGGGTGAATCAAAGGTGACTAGCAGTGAGTGAAATGGCTGCGATATCTAAAATGTTTGCTGCTTACGTGCACGCACTGGCTCTTGTTAAGCAAGATGGCACCGGCGATGTTCAGGTCTGTCGATTATATTTTAACAGTCGCCGCTTTGAACATTCCCAAGACATCTTGCTAGTCTATTTCGAAACCCATAACGTTTTGTATCCCTGTGTTATATATTGCATTAATTTGTTCTGTGTGGGTATCTACAGTCTCAGGGCACTGATGAGCTCAGACATAGAGGACACAAGAGCGGTATGCAGTTGGGCTGTCCATTGCGGTCTTTGGTGGCCTATTTGTATTACGGGCAGATGAAAACTAACCCTGGGCGTATTGTGCGTAGTGGGGCTACGCGAAGCTACGCAAAGTGGGCGAGAAACTACGCCCACCTGCGCACTTTGCGTAGCCCCACTACGCGCCGCATGCCTCCCTCCCCTACATGCCTAATTTAATTAAATGGGCCCCAAAAAATAAATAAAATGCACTTACCTTGTCCGCAGCATCCAGGGGCTCCCTCTGCTTGTTCACGGTGCCGTCTACTAATCAATGCGCATGCGCGGGCGGCCACGCATGCGAATTTCTCACGAGAAATGAGCATGCGCTGCCACCCGCGCATGCGCGTTGGTTAGTAGACAGCGCCGTGAACGAGCAGAGGGAGCCCCGGTACGCCGCGGACAAGGTAAGTGCATTTTATTTATTTTTTGGGGCCCATTTAATTAAATTAGGTATGTTCGGGAGGGCGGGAGGGAGGCGGGTGGCGGGCAACTTAGCTACGCCCAAGGAGTGGGCGTAGTGTTGCCTGCTTTGCCTACTTTGCAAAGGGCGAAGTAGGCAACACTACGCCCACTTCGTGGGCGTAGCGAAGTTGCCCGCCCAGGGTTAATGAAAACAATCCTGCTATTAGTACTGACAGTATCGCAAATAACCTTATGCAGTCAGTGTAACAGGTGAAGAGACAGTGCATACAAAATGACATTTGTCGTACCATACGTTTAGACCTGGAGATGAGCATAATTCTTAGACGATGCAGTAATTTCATTCAAATACAAAAATGTCATCATACAAATTGTTCTGGTAGGATAAGGACCATTTGGTGCATTATCTGAGGTCTAGACTCCATGGGAATCCAAACTAGAATGGATATTCATGAGGACACCTGGTGTTCTACAATTATCATTATACACAGTAAAAGCGACCGATGTAAGGTTTCAAAGGAAAATCTTTTCTTGTCCAATTGGGGCATAATCAATACGAAGTGATTGGGAGAGAAATTCATCCTAATATAAGTGATGGTCAGGGAGTGATAATGTTCAAAGGCTCTTCTTTCCAGTGCCTTTTTACAGCGAGCCATCACTGGTAGGCTCCCATTGTTGTCTTCTTTTGTTGGCGCTGTTGAGCACCGGCAGGGAAGCCATGCGTACGGCTCTGATCCAGATTCCATGTTGCAGGGCGAGGTCGTTCTTTGCTCTCGGACCACAGTCCTTTTTGCCCTGTTCCCTAACTAATCTATCATAGGTACCTTAGACAGGGTACCCGCACCCTATTCTTGATCCATGAAGTCCATCCCTACTAACCCTATTCTATCTTCGTGCTGTGTTTCTTCATCAAGTCAATTATGAAGAACTCCATATGAAAAAAGGGGGGGGGGTGTTTGGGAGGTTGAGGGAAGAGAGGGCGGAGTGGGGTCAGATCTGAAATGGACCAAGGGGGCAGAAATTCCACGCAAGTGGGCCCATCAATTAGGCTCTATGGGCTAGTACTTCCGGCACAGGTGGATCAACAGGTTGGGGGCTTCTGGACAGCCCTTCTTTCTTTCATTTTCCGTGTTGGGTATGGTGCCTCGCCCAGCATCTCTTTGCTCTGCGGCTCCACCTTGGTCGTGGTCATAGGTGTTCCATGATCTGCAGCCAGGCTGTGCGTCACGTCTGGCACCTCTCCTCCTCCGACTGCATGTTATCTTTACATAAGTATAAAACAATTTTTAGAGAACTGGCAGGGCAAGACGTTTACACAATTCAATTTCTCTCCCAATCCCAAGTAGCCGGGGAAACATTTATCGGTTACTCAAAAAATGATGATAGCATGGATACTCTTAATCCTTACATCTGTGCATATTATTTACTCATGAACCATTACTGTTGGGCAGGTCTGCAAGCATTTCTACGAATTTGTACCATAATTTTTTATGTTTGGTGTTCATTCCTTTTACGTTCTTGATTGTGGCAAGAAATCTAGTATCTATCAGTAATATAGTCTGTCAAATTCAAACTGGCTTCTCCGGCAGAGACTTGTGGTTATAAACTAAATCCTGTTGAGCTATATTTTTCTTCAAGGTCTGCTAACTACAAAAAGTGTGATGTGCTATTATCATGGGCATACAGGTACCCTTCCTAGCTATTGTTTACCATAAAGTACACAGGCTAAGCATTGTTCCATCCTGTCAATGTTCCTTACTTTTAGCTAAACATTTTGATTTCAGTACTCATTCAGCAGGGCTTACTACAACATTCTTTTCACTTTGGTTCTAATTATTTTTTATAAACATTATTCTTATTTCTGCATTATCCTTCACAACCCAGCTACTTCATTAGTTAATGAGGGACTTGTTATGTCCATACAACTCATATGTCACTGGATTAATCGGTGTACCGCTTACCTATTCTGCCCAGGCGTGTTCTACTACTCCACCACCAAAGGTTTGGCTGTGTGGAGGGAACGAGCGCCACAACCGGAAGGTTCCCCCCGCCACTTCCGGTGTGCCACCACCAGCAAGGTTAGCTCTCTAGCTTTCCGCCTCCCCCGGTACATAAGAGCTGGATGGTGCCGCTGACAGGTAGATTGGACATTGCACAAACAAGCGCAGCAGCGTGCTTCTACCCACGACCCTGAGACTAATTCAGGCTGCGTGGTTTTTTAAAATAGCAGTCCCGCTCTTGTTCGCCAACGGTAGCAGATTAATCAGCTTGCTCCTAGCGACAGCAGCGCAGCGCACTGTAATTTTTACCACTCTGTTTGACTCTGTTTGTTTTTAAATATTGGCACAAAGTAAACTTCGCTCACTTTGTCACTGGATTAATCGGTGTACCGCTTACCTATTCTGCCCAGGCGTGTTCTACTACTCCACCACCAAAAGTTTGGCTGTGTGGAGGGAACGAGCGCCACAACTGGAAGGTTCCCCCCTCCACTTCCGGTGTGCCACCACCAGCAAGGTTAGCTCTCTAGCTTTCCGCCTCCCCCGGTACATAAGAGCTGGATGGTGCCGCTGACAGGTAGATTGGACATTGCCCAAACAAGCGCAGCAGCGTGCTTCTACCCACGACCCTGAGACTAATTCAGGCTGCGTGGTTTTTTAAAATAGCAGTCCCGCTCTTGTTCGCCAACGGTAGCAGATTAATCAGCTTGCTCCTAGCGACAGCAGCGCAGCGCACTGTAATTTTTACCACTCTGTTTGACTCTGTTTGTTTTTAAATATTGGCACAAAGTAAACTTCGCTCACTTTGTCACTGGATTAATCGGTGTACCGCTTACCTATTCTGCCCAGGCGTGTTTTACTACTCCACCACCAAAAGTTTGGCTGTGTGGAGGGAACGAGCGCCACAACTGGAATGTTCCCCCCTCCACTTCCGGTGTGCCACCACCAGCAAGGTTAGATCTCTAGCTTTCCGCCTCCCCCCCGGTACATAAGACGATGTACTCAGTCAAGCGCAGCGGACATGCGCAGCGGGCGCACCGTCAGCGCGCCGGAGTCGCGCCAGAGTCATGCCCGTCTGCGCCCGTCCGCGCCTGGCTCGGGCCGCGGGCAAGTTCCCCTGATCAATCCACTCAACTCCTGACATACAGCTCTACTCAACTGCTAGCCCTTAGACCTTCCTCGCACCTCTCGCACAACCCACCCCACTTCATCCTCTCAGAGCAGACCTGTGGCCCTTTTACTTGTAAATTATGCACAAGTCCCCTCCCCAAAGAACATCGGCCTAAACCATTGCAGGCGGTGCTTATAAACGCTTGCTCCCTCCCAAAACACAAACTTGACATCCTCGAACTCATTACTGCACACTCCCTCGACTTACTTTTCATAATGGAAACATGGGGAGACGCGGCGGCAGACCCGGATTTCACAGCCGCTCTGCCACCCAGTTTCTGTGTCAACCGACTAAACAGACCGATAAAAAAAGGAGGTGGCCTGGCCATCGTTTATAGAGAACACCTCCGCACAAATACCACCCCCTTCTCAATATGAGCTGCAAGGCACTCTCATTTATTATCACTCTCACTGGCAATCAGTCACTCACAGGGAACCTAGTATACCGTCCCCCAGGCCCTCGCACTAAATTCCTCACCAGCATTAACAGCCTCCTAGAAAGTGTAGCAGGAACTCCTCATTTTACCATTCTCGGGGATTTTAATTTTCATCTAGAGGCCGACACTGACAACGATACTGTATCCCTTCTTGAAGACATGACAGCTGCAGGACTTAACCAACTAGTCTCGGCACCCACACATATTGCAGGGCACACCCTTGATGGGATATTCACAAACAATTTAGACATTTCCTACTCCTCACAACTGCCTCTCACTTGGACAGACCATTCAGCGGTATTTTTTGCTATCAGGCTTAATAATCCAACAGTCCCCCGTCAAAATCCACGTCCCCAGTCATTTCCAGGAACTGGAAAAACATTAATATCCCGCACCTATCCGCCACTCTGGCATCATCACTAGATACCATTGACACAGATCCAGACATAGCTTCTAACAATTACCATTTACACCTCAATAGCGCCCTGGATGCCCTCGCACCACCAAAACTCATTTCCTGAAATCGCACTTCGCCCTCAGCCCCTTGGTTTTCTGAAAATCTGCGCTTACAGAGACAATTCTGTAGGAACCTAGAAAGACACTGGCGCAGAAACTACAGCCTTACTGACAAACTTATATACAAAAGCGCTCTCATTAAATACAAGCAGCAGTTAGTTATAGAAAAAAGCAGTTACTACGTCACCCAGATCAAATCAGCAGAAAATTCCACCAAAAAGCTCTTTCATGTAGTTAACCACCTGACTAATCCTCCCACTCCACCAGATAACACCTCTCAAGAGCTGTGCAACTCGCTGGCGGACTTCTTCACTGACAAGGTCACCTCCATATTCTCTGCTTTTACTCCTCAAGTTGCGCCCACTGTCAAATCCCCTGTTCTCAACCATTCCCCCATCCTCCGTCCTTTTCTTTTTTCCACCCAGTCACACTTGAACTAACCTCACACCTTATCACTACTATCAAATCAGGCTCACCACTAGACCCCTGTCCCCCTTCCATCCTCAACCTCATCACTGAGGCCATCTCACCTGCAATAGCCACTATATGCAACAATATGTTCCAAGCAGGTTCCTACCCGTCAGTGTGGAAAAAGGCGATCATCAGGCCTCTTCTAAAAAAAAACTCCCTTTACCCCACTGACCCTGCCAGTTACAGACCCATTGCATATCTACCCTTTGCATCCAAAATTTTTGAAAGCCTCATGAACCAACAATTATCAGACTTCATTGACACCCATAATTTATTGGACGACACCCAATTTGGCTTTAGGAAAGCACACGGAACCGAAACAGCGCTCCTCAAGCAGCGGATGAGATCAGACACACGTTAGACAAAGGAGGAGCGGCAGTCCTGATACTGTTGGACTTGTCAGCGGCCTTCGACACGGTCGATCACAACATCTTGATCGACGGTGTCGCAGCCATGGGGGTGGAACACAAAGCCAAGGACCTGATCGCATCTTTCTTACACAACCGGTCCCAAACTGTCAAACTGGGTTCCTTCTACTCATCTCCCCTTTCCCTTCCCTGCGGTGTCCCACAGGGCTCCTCGCTAAGTCCGACTCTTTTCAACATCTACGTATCGGACTTAGCGAGGGTGTTAAAGGAACACGACATCAGCCTCACCACCTATGCTGATGACACTCAGTTAGTCCTCTCAATACACCGGGACGGAGACAGGGTGGCCGCCAACTTCCAGGAGGGAATGTTGGCCATCAGCTCCTGGATGGCGGCCAACTGTCTCAAATTGAATTCCAACAAGACTGAAATTTTGCTTTTTGGCAAACTAGAGCCCTGCTGGTCCCCTCAGTGGTGGCCAAGCGAACTAAGCCCCCCGCCCAAACCTGTCACTAAAGTGAGAAACCTCGGAGTCATCTTCATCTTCGATGATCGGCTTCTCTTTAATCATCATGTAAACAATGTTGTTTCCTCATCCTTTTTCACCTTGAGGAAAATTTAAAAAATCCTACCTTACATTCCCACCTCAGCTGCAAAGACCCTGATCACCTCCCTTGTACTTTCACGAACAAACTATTGCAACTCCCTCCTCCTCAATGCTCAGCAAAGGTGCTTAATAAGCTCCAGTTGGTGCAGAACGCTGCAGCCAGGGTTCTGCTCAACATTCCAAAACACAATTCCATTTACCCCTTCATTCGTAAACTGCACTGGCTTCCAGCGAGAAGCCGCACAAAGTTTAAGGCTCTATGCATAGCATATAAGGCCATTAACAATACTGGTCCTCAGTTCCTCAAATTAGCTTTCAGACCTTTAGAGGTACCAAGAACTCTTCGCTCATCATCAGCCCACCTCCTGAACGTCCTGCCCACAAAAAAGGTCAACTGGGGTGACAGACGTTTCGTAGTGGCCACAGCCAGACTGTGGAACTCTCTCCCCTTGGGCATTAAGACTTGCCCCACGCTACTCAGCTTCAGGAAACAGCTTAAGACGTGGCTGTTTGCAGAATAGATGCCCTTGTTCATGTAGTTTTTGATCTTTAAAGCGCCGAGACGCCTCCGGGTAAATTAAATAAATAAAATAAATAAATATATAGGGTGACCGGAATCTTAAAGTGAGAACAACTAGAGACATTTCATAAAATTGGAAGAAGTACTACGATCATACTTCAAGCGACGAGTGCGTTCCTTAGCAGAGAGTTACAGAATGGTCAGTAAGAACCTTCATAGATTACGAATTTCAAACCTGGTAGCTTTGTTTGTTAATTAAATCTTTTCTTGAAACAACTGCTAACTCCTACCAATTTTAGTCGATTTATCTTTAAAAACCCGGGACATGAGCTACATTTCTTGAAATTTTCTGGGACAGCTGGTACGAAACTGGGACCATCCTGATAAAACGGGGACGTTTTGGTCACACTATTTATGTGCAATGTGCCTGGTAACATAAACGATGATGGTTGTGTCACTAAGGCACTGAAACAAAAGCCACTGACATATAGCTCCCTTTTAAGGGCCAGATATGGGGACATCAGTCGTCTTACCCGTCCTCTCATTTTCAGCCAATTAAATTCCATCATTTTACAGAAACGAGGGGTAGTAATATGGCAAAACATGGTATTTTTGTCTCTGTCAATTTGTTCAAACGCTGTCGTTATTTAAAGCCAATTAGACGTTTACCGGAGAGGTACAGTGTCGTTATTTATTCAAAAAGTGAATTCACCACATTCTGTGAAGTGAACGGCTAAGGGTGAGTCCACCCAGTTGTCTTATGGAATTGATCCCAGCATGGTCATTCCTGGACAGCGTAGGTAGGCTCACAGAGAGAAAGAGAGAGAGTGTGCACAACAATAGGCTATTAAGTACACGTACAACACAGAACAGTATAGGACGATTTACATATCAAACACACAAGCCAAGGGAAAATATAAATGCATAGTTTACATACACACAATACCGAATAGGACGCGACAGTACATGCACCAAGCACAAAAAAACGAAGACAAAACACAGAGTTATTTTGGACAAAAAGGACTTTTCCATGCACGTTGTGCATCTCAAAATTTTACTTAATTTTACTCGGGGGTTAGTCTCCTTCTTTCCCTTCTTCCTAATAGTCGATAATTTTAGCGGGTGACCTATTTAGAAAATACTTACTCCCTTTAATTGGTCGGACACTAGCCCAGTCGTACTGATACTCACGGTGGGGTCCCCCAACATCTAGCAACGATGGTCCAAGCTGAGGTAAAGGAGGGATGCCAGTCAGAAGTGCAACGGTACTGTTCTTATCTTTCTATGTGGATGGAAGAAGAAGGGGTAAATCTAAAACATGACAATATCTCTAACTTCTGGGTGGAGGAGGATTTGGATGAATTTCCAACCCCGGGGACTCTTCATTTCTCTATTTGGTCAGTACATAAATCAGCTCACTGGTGCGCATTATATTGGTCTAACCAGGATGGGGAAGTGTTCCTGGAAAATGGTCGCACACTTGGGATATTGGTTGGAGTCGGCCTGCTGTACTGCCATAGTCCTTCAAGCTCCTGATGTATGCTACCCTACCATTCACTGGCTTCAGAGAGAGACTCGTTTCTAAGTAAGGAATGTGCTATATTTCAAAAATGCCATTTGTTACTTTGCATGTTGGCATCATGTTCAGGCCTATTTTTCTCATCCTATTGACTACTCGATCAACACCTCAGTAATACAAAAAGCAGTCTCTTATCAACCCAGGCGCACATGATACAAAGCCATTCATACCATACACATCATGACACACACGCATTCATACCATACAAATCATGACACACACTCATTCATACCATACAAATGTTTCACGCCCCCAGAGATAGCCTCTGCATACAACGTACCATCTTACAGTACTAGCCTATTTTCCGCGTGGAATACGGTGCATTTAAGCCTTCTTCATTTTTCGACTGAAACTCCGATGTAACCTAAAGAAAAAACAAAGAGGGGGAGGGGGCAGCATTGAAAGCACATCAACGCGCGTTATAACGAAAATATTTTTACTTACCATGTATCTGACTTATCTCTTGGAATGCAGTCCTTGGCAACTCCGCAATGATGCCCAGAAGAACTGTTAGTGTGGCAAAGATAACCAATGGTAGGACGCTCACTACATAGATCGTTCGAGTGCGGCATTATGGACCGTGTGTAGAAAAGAGTCAGAGGCCAGAGGTACTCAGTATTTGGTGAGGGGGGGTGATGGATCAATGTTTTCATTGAAGAAAAACGATCTACAGTGGCCTGGGGCCGTTCCTATTCGTGGAGCATGGAAACAATAGGAGGTAGTGAGTTTCACTGGGTGCATTCGTGGTTTCAATGGTATGCATTTTTGCTACACGGTAAGACCACTAACAGACTTGTCGAATGTCTGCATGGAGATCAGTTTTGCGGGCGGGTGGAGGACACAGCGCAGTTCTAGTTCGATAACGCAGGATCACAGTTGTGCCAGAAAATCACAGATTCGTAATTGCCAAGGCTGGCAGACCGGTTCATGGGGTCCACAAACACGGACTAGGCCATGCCTGAAATGTTTGTGTAAGGCATACCAATCTATAACACACAAAAGAAACTGTGCCTTTCTAAAAACCGGTAATATGCATTTGTACCCGACTGCTAAAATACAGTGTCTAGAAATGTTTTTCATATATAATCTAAACAGATGACCGCTGCATTAGGAGGTTTACGAGAGGTTCAAACAGAACAGGACTTTCCTAAAAATGTTCATTCTAATCATATAACTTGTGCAAGGACATGAAACGCTAATATTTAAAAAAAGCTTTCTTGCGATGTTTTTTGAGCGCTGGCTTTTGGCCATGCAGGCAAATATGTTTAGAAAAGATGTTTCTCTCCTTTATTTTTTTTACCTAATACGTTTATAACTCACTTCTGCCTGATGTTAGACTGGATGGCATTCCTTTGGTGAGGCTCAGGAGCATTCGAAAAACTCCTCTGGTGTGCAAAATAAAGATTACGATGTTTTAGAACTCCAAGAACCAGAATGCACTTGGGGTTCATAGCTAACCAATTTCGGGCTAATGTACTTCTTTGGGAACCTTACAACTGTAATATAAACAAAAATTCCTAGTTTGAAAAAGGCGCGCTTTTGCTCCTCCGAGGGAGCTGTTAAGTGAAAGAAGTTCGATCTACTGTCCTCTTCATTGATATATCTAAAGATCAGGATCTTTACCAATTGCTTACGTTGTAGGAGTGCAAAATAGACAGATCTTGACTATTCTCTTGACGTTGTTTCTGCGTACTGTATCTTTTTAACTTTTTAGAATCGAGTTATTTCATTTAACTGGCCATTTAAATTCGAGTTTCTTCTTTGCGTATTTGTTCCACAATGAGTCATACATTATGGGACAAATACCATACTTTTTATTCAACAAACAATTCAGGCTTAAACAACCATTTTCCAATAACTTCAGAAAAGACAGGCATGATGGATATCGGTCAAAACAAAGCTTTCAATTAATACTAAATTCAGACAAGAAGTCTGCATTACCTGTCCTTTACTATTTGCAAATAGTAACCATTGTTCAAAACTACCAATCAATCAATATTTACAATGCTAATTCCATGTTTCTCGTTGACGGGCTATTCCTAGCGTTTCCATTTTAGAGGGGTCAAAAGATCCCAACAGTGGCCTACTGATTTTCTCGATTCTTGCTAGTGAGTTTTATGCCATAGTTTGCTAAAAGCTACAGCGATTAATCTGTATTTCACATACATGTCCTTTTTATTAGGGGTGCCCTCCAGTGGAGCCAGATGACTGACCTCGCATAAACGGTCCGGTCCAAAACAATCAAACAATTTTGAGAAGACAGGCATGACGTACAATCGGTCAAAATAAATATCTCAATAGATCGTGGACTAAAGGTCCGCACTACCTGCCCTTCGCTGTCTGCAAAGAGAGAGAATATTCCTATTCTTCGTTGTTTGCAAGCAGGGAATGTCTCAAAGAACCAAATAACCAAAGAACCAAATAACTAAATAACCAAAGAACCAAAGAACCAAAGAGCGCAATACTAGTATTCAATCCAAACAATTCCAAGTCAATCAATCAAACAATCAAATATCAGTCTTTTTTCACGACCTTACCCGGACTGAATGGACAGTTCTTCGCCTTCCCCTTCCAGCGCCCGATCGTCCTCTTACTCCAATTTTACCGCGGCACTCCTGTGGGATCCCAGTCAGGACCTCAGGTCACTTGAGAGAGGTCCGTTCGGAACCAGTGAACTTCGAATGATCGGCTGCCCAGACGAGGGTCTGTTTCAGGCAGGTGCACTTTCCCGATCGTTGCAGATGTTCACTCCGTCGTTAGGACCTCTCTCACTGGACCCACGTGTCGCTGATGGGCACCACGTTGGTACGCCAATTGTAGAAAAACAGCGTTTCTCTTGTAAATACCAAAGTTGCCCGGCGCAAGACGCCTCTAATTCACTTCAATAATAGTTACCAAAATAAAGAGGCTGGCGCTGGTTAACTGGAAGGCAAGTACAGGTTTATTACTCCAGAGGAGAACACGTCAACTCGGACACGCAGAATGTCTTTGAGAGGTGCTCTAACAACTTCTCCACTGCTTTCTCTTTTATACAGTATTACAGACATTTTATTGATGGTTAAACATCCTTGGAATTCCTGCCTCCAGCCGGTTCCCACTCAGACCCACCAGCTGTTGCCCCCCCTCCCAAATCTAACAGATGATTGCTATCTTGCAGCCGGACATTCCGACAGGATCTAAAAGTGTGTGGGATCGGTCAGATCTGAGGGTTCGTGTTATTGATTAAATCAGACGTCTTTGTTAGTGCTACAAGTCCTGCCGTGTGGGGGCAATAAACTATGTCTGCAGGGGTCAGTTAGTGCCTGAGACCGGATCGGGTGGCCAGGTGCGGTTACAGGGTTATCAGGAGGCCTTGCTCATGTGCAGGGGATGAAAGGACAAATGTGTTTTAGGGCGGGAAGTGGCTCCGGGGCATTGTCAGGCTGACAAGGTTTTATGACCCTAGTACGTGTGTTCAGGCTTGGTCAGGGTGCTGGGGATGATTGCGAGGTCAGGGTGAATCAAAGGTGACTAGCCATCAGTGAAATGGCTGAGATATCTTAAATGGTTGCTGCTTACGTGCACGCAGTGGCTCTTGTTAAGCAAGATGGCACCGGCGATGTTCACGTCTGTCGATTATATTTGAACACCTCCACCTCTGACACCTATGGAAGCAGCCCACTGTCGTCACTCCTGCACCGCATTTTGGGTGAAACTATGAAGGAACTAATCTGCCCACACTGGCCTTGCTTAATGCCACAAACAAATTCAAAGAGTTCAACTACTAGGTAGTAGAAACATAAATATGTCCTCTTTTCTTTGCAAATCACCGGCATTAACTGCTTTTGTACCGGCTTCCTTACACTCTCGCATTTGAGGGCATCGTTAAAGCTGTTTTCAGACTTTTTGTACTTTTTATTTTTATATTTTGCGAATAAAATGCACACATGAATGCCACTGGACCTGCTGTAAACTCTTAATGTTCTTCTTTCCTGCTTTTAATTTGATTTCACGTATATTATCACTATTGATATACCTGCCTTTTATATCATAAGCATCACAGCTCTAGCTTTTCTTCATCATTCTTTTTATCACCTTTTGGGCACTTCCAACATTACTTTTTTTAGTCAATACACTCCTCATTCTTGGTTGACTCGTGCTTCCCGCTTCAATACTTTCAGTTACACTTACCCCTGATGAAGGGCTTTACTTGCCCGAAATACATTGGGTTTGCGCAAGCATGATATACCCACAACGTCATAAAAATATGAACATTGAATAATCACAGTGATGAATAAATTATACTTGTGACTTGACTACCACTCCTACTTTTGATTAACACTGGATTACTCCTTTTTCGGAACCTTGGCTGTGCAGTTGGGGGACGTTACCCCTGGGGTGATGCTTTCTTCTATTCTCTATTTACGCTGTTGGATTAGTAAGCGATACCCTCTTGAATCAACTCCTCTGAACTATTCAAGGAGTGCATGCACCACCTTCTTTATTCTTCTTCTTCTATTTCCAGTGTTAGCACTGGGTTGTTGGTCAGATGTAATTTACACCATCCTGGCTATGGCATCTAGCTTACAAAAATGTCATGGGTTGATACGTTGGTGGGTGCCTTCCAACCCTGAGTCCATGTGCCATGGCTACACACATCCCAAGACAGATTGAAATTCAAAGGAAATATTCAAATTTCTCCACTGTTCATTTTGGAACATTTCCTTTTGTGTTTGGTAGGCTCACTCGTGCTGGTAGGGTACAGTATGTATCAAGGACATTGTGGGAACACTGGGTGGTAGGACTTATCTCTGAAGATTTAAGAACTTTCATTCTCAGAAATGTAAAGAAATTACGTTACTTAAGTCAAACTTTAATGTTTGCAGAACATTCTGGGCAAAAGAAAGTGGTGGGATCCATGTAACCCACCTGACCCTCAACTCTACCCGATATCTAGTTATTTGAAATATCTGGCTTTTGTATGATTCCCTGGGTGCTGGCTGACCCTGGGTGCAAAAACTGCAATAACCCACATTCCCTTAAAATAAAAATTACAAGAAAAATCTTGATGTCTCCATGAATCATTTTGGGGCCTTTCCTATCACAAATGATGGGCCTTCCTATGTATGGGACCATTTTTATGGGGATGAGTGTGGGATCGCTGACCTTTAGCACTTTTTATAGATCCCCATAAATTCTCGAACATTTCTTCTCAGAAATGTTAGAAAATCATGTATTATTTGCAAAGTATTGATATTTGCACTGCACACTGGTAAGAAAAGGTTTTTGATCCATGTAGGACCCCTCACCCTGGACTCTTCTAGGTGTACGGATTTCAGAAATGTGCAGGATGGTAGGTTACTATGGGTGCTGGCAAACTCTGGACACAAATGCCACAGCTACCCACATGCACAGAAAGATTGAAATGCCACAGAAACATATTGATGTCTCCTTTTTGCTTTCCCCACTGCAGGTGATAGGCCCACCCACACAAGATGGGTCCCATTTCTATAAGGAGAAGTGTGGGAATGCTGGGTGTCAGGATATTCTTGATCTGAGCAGATACTGGAAATGTTCCAATCAAGGATATGAGGAAACAATGCTACTTTTGCCAAAGTTTGAAGGTTCCAGAGTACTATGGAAAACAAGTGGTGGGTTGCCCACTAGCCACCCACATAGGACTCTCCTTGGTATATTGTTTTCAGAAATATTTTGGGTTGATAGATTTTTGGTCTGCCTGTTAAGTCTGTTTGCAAATACTGGAGCTATTAGTATCTCCAGATAGATTGAAATTCCAAGTAAAAATCTTCATGGATCTACATTGCGTTGTGTTGCTTTCTTTCTGTGGTCATAGAGTAAACTGCACAAGTGAGCTACTTTTCCTATCAGAAGGAGTGTGGTAACTCTTGCTGGTAGGACTTTTGTCAATCACTGCAGATTTCTGGGAACTTTACCTCAAGGAAACGTAAGGAAATTAGGTTGTTCCTGTCAAAGTTGATTGATTGCAGAAAATTCGGTGTTTGAAAAAGTAGAGGGACCCAGTGGAAGAGGTGTGGCGCAGCAGTCAGGGCAACTGACGCCGGACGGTGGGGATCATGGTTCGATCCCTGGCACCGGCGGCAGGGGTCTGCCCAGCACCATGTGACTCTGGGCTATAGCTTGCTTAATCTTCCCGATGGCCCCAGCGCCGGGAAACCTACTATGGATATCTGTGCGCTTTACAAATACAGGATTATTATTATTATTAATATTATCCACACACACCATACCAATCAGGACTGTCTCGGGTGTCTAGTTTTCAGAAATGCCTGGGGTTAGT
Source organism: Lissotriton helveticus (assembly GCF_964261635.1). Classification (NCBI taxonomy): domain Eukaryota; kingdom Metazoa; phylum Chordata; class Amphibia; order Caudata; family Salamandridae; genus Lissotriton; species Lissotriton helveticus. Next base: position 1,526,365,332 of record NC_136067.1, on the reverse strand, counting down.
AGATGTCCCTGGATACCGGCCAACCTTGGCTCCAAATACTGCAATAACACACATCTCCAGGAAAATGTAACTTCAACGAGCAAGTCTTTATGCAATTTTAGGCCTTTCTGCCTACAGGACTAGGCCACCATCAAAATAGTGGTCCCGAATTTACAATGTCAGAAACAACAAGGGATAGACTTGCACACACATGTGGTGCCATTTCTCTTGTGAAAAGAGTAGGACCCTGGGAGGTAGGACTTTTGTTGATCTCTGCAGAGTTCTGAACTTTCCCTCTTAAAACTGTGAGGAAATTATGCTATTTTATGATTGTAGCCCCACCTTCCTGAAGTCGCTCAACTTTCTAATTTTCTGAACTACCTGGTGGTGGTAGGTTTCTCTGGGTGGTATCTGAAGCTGGGATCAAATACCACAGCTATCCACATTTCCAGAAAGATTGGGTCATATGAATAACTACTATTCCTAATCTCAAATTCTATCAGGCGGCATGATAAGGAGATTTCGGAAGGAAGTGACTATACGTTCATGCATTATTGATGACTATAAAAAGAAGTAAGTACTCTGTCCTTAAACCGCCTTTGCAGGCATGTACATCAGGAATAAATCATGGGCGTACTGTTTCTGAAAAAAGTCTACAGATAAGCACATGAAGACAGGGTTGGAGGGCAACTGAAGAGTTCAACAGAGTCAAGGAAGGAGTTTCTTTGCTATCATAATTGCCTCCAGTAGTTCTGTCTCCTCCTGCAAGACAGTGAAAATCTCGACCCTTATATTGGAGGGCTGTTAAACATAACGTTCCATACACTAAAATACTTGCTTTCCACAAAAGTCAAAACAGTGACTCACAGAATCAAGTGCACGGGAGAGTTTCATCACAGAAGGACTGATAATTCATGTTCTAAAAAGCATTTTGAAGATGGGTTTTGCAGCTCCAAGCAGTGTATTACTGGTTTGCATGATTACGGACTGCTTCTGTGGCATTAGTCTTGAATACGGGATGACTGTTTTAAAAACAATATGAAGTAGATAATATTCATGTGGTAGGGAGTGACATGGATGTAAATTTTAGACATTTGGATAATTGATAGTATCTATTCTTAATTTTCCAGGAATTGAATTAATTTCCTAGCGAGATGAACTGCAACAAAGCTAAAGCTCAACGGAAAAAAGTAGTAGCTGATGCTTAATTATTATAAGTCTTAGAAGCATCTCGTCATTACTGGATATTAATCTTTTATTTACTGCACCAGTTTCAGAATCACTTAACTAACGGCAGACCAGAAGTTATTCACTTCCTTTCAGCTGTTGCATCTCTCATGGCTCTCATAGCTATTTTCTTTTTCTCCAATTTCCCCTTTTCACCAAAGAGCAAGTGGGTAGTCACTGCAATAAATAGGAAATACTGACTAGCAGTTTCAAAATTGCTAAATCTGTTGTGATTTTCTTTTTGTAGTTCTGTCTGCTTGTAGTTCTGTCTGCTGCTGAACACTGTGAAGATTAACTCGGAAAATCTTCTATTGATTCAATTTTTAGCAAGCATACACCCACTTTCCTGCAAAGCACTTTTTTCAAATACAACAGGGAAAGTTTGCTATATTTTGGATATTTTCTCGGTTCCCTAAAGAGTAATCCACTAGTCCCTGGTGCTTTTAAAATCCCCATAATGTGGAAAAAGAAAATGGAAATTTGGCTTGGATATGTTTCATACAAAAAAACTTTGGGAGGCTTAAACGCAATTCCAAATATCAAAAATGGCTCAGTACTGGGACGCATGTTTGACCACTTAAGGGGTTGAAGCACCCAATCAAGGTAAATCCCACTTTTGATATAGATTATTGGCCAACGCTAATATATACTAGGCAGTGATTCTGACACTTACGTCATGTTTAAATCCAAAGTTACATATGGAAATAGTTTAAACATCAAGTGCCCAAAATGAAAAAGACTACATATTACACTCTTTACTCAAAAGGAGGGGTGAAACTCCTTTAAGTCTCCAAGACTGTACCACATCTGCCACAATGCAACCTGTTCACAAATACCAGACTCCGTCTGACAACATTCTTCCTCACTCAGCCTTCACATATCGACACACGTGTGTATATGCTTCACATAAAACTTCCCTCAAGCCTTTACCTCAGCTGCTCACAGCAGCTGACTTTATTATAAAGATAGGAGCTAAAGGTTTCAGCTCAAAATCCATTTTCGGCAGATCATTACAGTTGGGAAGACTAAATTAGAGGTCCCACCCCACAGTAGAGGCCCAAAACTAAAAAAGCAAGTGTGTAAGGGTACGGTTCGCGAGTGTAACTTAGATCCCTAAACACACTTACTGATCATGTTTGAGGAGGCAGAATAGAAATGGGTACTTTCTCCTATCTTTACAGAAGTGCTGTTCATAAATTGTAAAACACAGGAAAAGTCATCACTCAGTTCTTCAGTTTGAGACTGGTCTCTCTAATAAATATATATTGGCTTGAGTATTACAAAAGAGGCTGAAGCCCTCATGCCAGGGTTGCCCGTCCTGTAGCCCTCTGGCTTCATCCTCCCAAGTAGGGTGACATCACTCAATTGTATCATGCTTTTCGCACTCCTACATTACAAATACCCTGAGTTGGGAAACATCCTTTACAACGCAACTTTTACCACGCAGTGCCTTTACGACGCAACTTTTACAACGCAAACCATTACAACGCATTGCGCTGGGGGGCGCTCTAGGATAGGGAATAGGTTTAATTTACTATCCAACACCTTCCCTACTATCCAAGGGGACTGGAGTTGGAATAGTAAATTAAACTATTCACTATCCAGCGCCCCAAAGCACTATGCGTTGTAAAGGTATTCGTTGCAAATACCGCGTTGTAAAAGCATGCGATGGAAAAGCATGCGTTGTAATGTCATACATCCCCCTGAGTTACATTTGACTGTGGTGTTTCTTGATGTGGAGAAGATTTTAGACTCCTGAAAGTGTACCTTTCTATTCTAAATACTGCACGAATATGTAAAGATAAATACATTATCAATTTTTTTTCTTTATTTCTTTATTTGCAACCAGTTGCTAGAATGAAGAGAATACACATTATTTCCGATCGTTCGCACACTCTTCACAGTCCTTTTTGTCATTGAGTTGGAACCATTTGTCTCTCCATTATCAAATTTCACTATGATACGTGAATACCATCCCCTTTCATGGGCTATTAGTGTCACTAAATATACAAAAATACCTCTTGTTTGTTTACTAATCAGACCCTGTTCCTATTATCTAATACATTTGGAAGGATTTTGGATAAATGCATTAATTTGATCAAATACAAAACATTTACACTCACTACTTCACTAACAATGTATAGAGTTTCCCCGGGAGTGTGAGGCAATTCTGAGAGATAACTATGGCTCACTCAGGAAAAAAACAGATTGACTGCTGGAATGGGCTTCCATGATTTCTGAGAGAAATGCATGGATCAAAATGGTAATGTTACCAAGTTTCTAACATATTTTCCAGTTTTCTGACCTCCCTTTTGTAAAGTATTTTTAAGGCTTCTAGGGCACACTTAACACGTTTTATTTTGAATGTGAATCAGCCTAAGGTCTGTTCAGATGCTCTTGCTTTGTCATATGAATGGGAAGCGCATCTGTGTATATTCTTGAGTTATAATACTAAACTGCTTAAAGATAGCTTGCAGTACATTTGTATCTTCCCTCCCTTCACCTCTCACACTCTGCAATGGAAAGAAACTTGGGGCCTGATTTAGATCTTGGTGGACAGGTTACTCCATCACAACAGTGATGGATATCCCGTCGCTGAAATATCAATCCCATAGAATATAATTGGCCGTTCTATTTTGGCAGGATATCCATCACCATTGTGCAGGAACAACCCATCCGCCAAGCTCTAATTCAGGCCCTTGGTCTTGGTTGGAAATCTTTAAACAACTAAGAACAGAGAGTGTTAGGCCACAATCCGAATTTCAAACCATGTATGGTGCCAATTTCCATGGTACAGATTGGTGAAGATAGCAGGACTCTAAGGCATTTCTATTCTCAAGATAATCATGTGCACCCTCCCATGTTGGAACCATGGGAAATAAAGATACTTTAGCATTTTTGTTTGAGGCAAGTGGGATGTGGGATGTCTGTTTGTGAAAAGATGCTTTAACGCATTGGAAGAATGTAAAGAGTTGGCGAACATATCAATTTGATATTTTCCTCTACTTTAGCCTCTGTTGCTTCATTCAAATAATTTAGGATTCATTCTCTCACCAGAATTGTTTCCCATTCTTCTAGATTATGACCTCAAAAGTTCTGTTTCTCTTAGGGTGCTGCCGCTATGCTTCAGCCCTGACTATAGATACAATAGATGAATGTTAGAAATGGGACTCCTGGTTGGCTGAGGTATGCACTCAGGCAAGGCAGGAACCACCACCCTAGTGAGGGCAAGTCAAATGCACACTAAAATATAACCTGTACTGATCCTCTGGTAGCTTGGCATAGAGCAGTCAGGCTTATCTAAAGAGGCAATGGATAAGTATTTGTGCAACACATACACAAACAGTAACACAATGAATATACCACAAAAAGACTCCACAAAGGTTTACAAAAATAGAGTATTATATTCTGAACAAAACAAGACCAAAACAACAACAATTACATGTATAGAAGGGTAGATATTGAACGTTAAAGGAATAAATGCAGTAAAGGGCTTGGAAGCAAGCAGTGCTAAAAGGAGTACTTTAAGTCACGCTGGACTGAGGCAAAGTCAAAGTTCATGCTGACCACATTGGAGCGCTGGCTGGCTACAGGACCCACACAGGCCCCAGTGAACAAAGTACCTTTACTGGTATCAAACAGTGGGCTGCATCCATGTCGAGGTCCGCAGGTGCAGGATCTGATGGTCTTCTCTACGTGGTGAAGGCAAACATCAGTTCCAAAGATGGGTGTCACAAACCAGAGGGTTTGAGTGCTGCGCCGGAATCTGCCATGCAGTTGAGGGGATGCACTGCAGCGGTGACAATACGCTGTCCGATGCGTTGATCTCAGGAGGCAAAGTGCGAAGCTCTGTATTTACTCCTGCAACCGGGACAATGCACTGATTCTGCTACATGCAGACAGGAGATGTATTAAAATCTGTGTTGCCAGTATCTGGCCTCTTTCAGTAAGCTAGGTACATAAGCTGGGGTAGAGACTTTGATATCCCTGATTCTCAAGCAACAGGAGGCAAACCAGCAAGACCTTGGAGATCACTTAAAGTGAAGGCAGAGTCCAGCTCTCCTTCAGCAGAGTCAAAGAGCAGCAGGCAACAAACAGAAAAGCAGGCCTTCCAAATCAGCCCTTTAAGCAGCACATCAGTGCTTCTGGCAGAGCGTCAGTTACAAATACAGTAGTGTCTGATTTAGGGATTCAGAGACCCAGTGCTTATAACCAAACATGCATTTGATGTGGGGGGGGGGGTGACTTCAAAGCAGCTCTCTGAAGTTCACAAGTATCCCTTTCAACCCAGACCTGTCTGCCAGGCTAACATTGGGGGAAAGGGGGTAATCGGTCCTTTGGGTGGGGGCAGAACACTGCATATTCAAGTAAAGTGTTAGCCCCTCCCTTTCCTCCTGCCCAGACAAGGCCATCAGAATACAGATGTATGTAAATGGGCACTCAGACACACATAACTTTCCTGTGTTGTGACTGTCTAGAGGGAATGCACAAAGTGTGGCTGTCACCCACCCAGATGGGTATTGGAGACAGGCTGTCAGGCACACAGACCAGTAAGGGCAAAGAAACGTCTACTTTCTAAAAGTGGCATTTCTAAAACAGTAATGTTAAATTCAACTTAACCAGTAAGGAGGATTTATCATTACCATTCGAAACACAGGAAACATGAAAAAGCAACTCCTCCCTGATCAGGAATTACAGCTGCAAAGTGCATTAAGGACTTCTCAATGCTAGCCTGGGAGAGGCACTTAGGGTTACTTATAACCTGCATTAGGGGTGACCTATATGTATCAAAAGGAGAGTTTGAGTCTTGTCAAGTAGTTTTAAATGTCACGTCAAAGTGGCAGAACACTGGACACATAGGCACTGCAATGGAAGGCCTGATACGGGTTTGAAAAGCTACTTCTGTGGGTGGCACAATCAGTGCTGCAGCCAGTAGTCGCATATGAAGTACCGGCCCTGGGTATATGTTATGTCACTTTACAAGTGACTTATCAGTAAATAAAATATGCCAATCAGGCATACACCAATAGTCCCATGTATTGGGAGAAACACATGCACTTTAGCACTGGTCAGCAGTGGTAATGTGCCCAGATTACTAAAGCTAACAGACAGAAGGTCCAGCAAAAGGTTTGGGGTGACCCTTAAGAGAGGGCCATTTTCCAACAACGGATGTGGATTAAAAATCAAAGGCAGGCTGATCCTGACTGTAGTTTTAAACATGATCAGTAGCAGTTGTGCTGCAGTGGAGTCACACAGATTTTGAGGAACAGTAAACACAAATAACTATAACTTTATACGTCCATTTTATTACACTCCAACCTAATTATGTAAAATGGTTTATGCTAGAGCCCATACCTATCCCAGGTGCATCCACTATAATGCTGATGTTATTCAGTTAAGGTGGCTTTGACTTGAAGTGGCGAGTTTATAGAGTCACTTTAGATTTCTGAATGGATGTTTGGCATTCCACTGTCAGCAGATTGATTCCACTGATACCATAAAATAATAATACTTAAGTGATGCAGAGGACTTACTGCCATTTCATTACTTCTGATGAAGCAGAGAGGGGCTAAGGGATGGATGTGGACACCTGATCCCATTTTAGACATATGGCTAGGAGGCGCAGCAATCTGTAAGGATTCAACAGAGATAAATGCCCTGCTTGTCCCTGTCAGCTCCAGCCCATAAGATTTTTGATGTCTTTATGTAGATACATGAGTAAAAAGATTCCTGATTTGACTTTAGTATAGAAATGCTAGGTCCTTACCTGAGTGTTTCCAAACAGTTAATTACAGCTTTTTTATATGCTGAAGATAAAATTGAGTGCATTTGAGGGACTGAGCTCTATGAAAAGGACTGCAAAGGTTATTCAGACCCCTATAGCTGGCCCACGAGTCATGGTTCTACTTTGGGGGAAGAAGCCAAGGCACCAGACTCTATTTAGAGATCCTTTCTGGCCTGGCAGTCTGGTTTGTGCTTTGAAGGGAGCTTTGCTGGTCCCACTTGCCCAACTTTTTCCTATTGAGAAAATAAACACTCAAAGCAAGATTTAATTTTCTCAATACAAAAATGCATGACTTTGATACATAGGGAGCTTCATTACTGCATTGCATGGCTATGCGGACCCACTCCCCAAGCCTTTAGTGGTTCAGGGACCCCATCCCCTGGGGCCTTCTCTCCTTTTAGGTGGGTGCTCGGGTGCCCACTGAAGGCACCCACAAAACACTACTTTGGGTTCTAGGGTAACGTGACCAGCTCACCACATGCTCCCATCTTGGGTAAATTGGGAACCAGCATTGCTCCTCCTCAGCAGGAGGAGCTATTTGCGTTTGTTTCCTCAGTGGTGGGATCAATCTGAGTTTACCTGCCCACAGAAGTGCAGGCAGGGAAAGTAGGTCAGCTATCACTCAGCAGGAACCACAAAAATGCATCAAATGGGTGAGAGATGAGTTGCTTTTCCAGAAACCCCTTCTACAAGCAAGTAAAATACTGTGCCCCAGGTTGGTGTCCCTGGGACCCAGTATATTAGCTGGCCTTGGGCAATGGGGTCCCCAGAGTCTTTTAAAAAGAAGATTGCCCCCTGCCCTATATTTATGAAATGGCTGTATGTAAAACTTTTCTTCATGTTATAGGCAGCTAGTCAGGGCGCTTGCTCCAGTGAGAGCATGCTTCCAATGTGAGCAAATTGGCTCAAAGGAAAAAAATACCACCGGACAAAGAGAACTCTCTTTTTTTTTTTAATTGGGTTCGATGGACTTTTGCAAGAGTCTCTGAAACCCAACTGTCCAGCTATAGAAATATTTGTAAAACTTTAAATCTCAAAAGCTACCAAATGGATTTACACCAAATCGCAAAAGCATGCTTTCCAGACCAAGATCTAGCTTCCTGCCAAATTTGGTGTAATTCCATTCAGCAGTGTTTGTGATAGCGCTTTCCAAAAATCTATGGAAAATGCAATGTGATTTTGTGTTTTGGGACCCACTTTTTTCTAAGCTCCCGTCTGACAGGAATCAACTCAAAACTTTTTAGGAAGGAGATGAGGTTGATGAAATTATTTTGGGAACGTTTTGTGAAGATTTGTCAAGTGGCGGTAAAGTTATCAGCAAACAAAAAAAGACATTTCCTAAGATCTAGCACCACTTACTTTCTGTATCCATAAATTCTTTTCAAGGCCCTTAAGTCTAACCACTGGGCATAGGATTGCAGAATGACACTTATACTATACCCAAAACAGTCCTTATTTTTTAATTATTTTTGAATTATCCACATTTTCAAACCACGGAGCAAGCTTCGTCCTCAAACCTGGTCTTCATAAAAACCAACATCTTTCATAGATCATGACATGTTTACTGTATCAGAACATGTTAATGCAATAGTCACCGAAACACAGCTTACCTACCAGTGTCTTCTACGTAAACCTCATTTTAGAACACATTTTAGAAAACAAATTGTATCTACTTTTTATTAATTTAATCTTTCAGCCAACAAGCATATAGTGCTGAAAATCCATAAATCCCTAACTTTTGGAAGGTTGCAAACCTGACTTGTGCCTTTTGACAACACAACCCACACCTATCAGTATATCCAAAGGCATTGTCATACTCTCGTCAGCCTGTGCTATATTTTCTCCATTGTCATCACTATTTTCAAAAGAGAATGGTCCTAAGCACTCTGCTATGCACTTTATTTTGCATGCTTTGTAAAGAGTTTAATTTAGAAGGCATGCTATGCACTATATTTTGTGTGCACTACAATCATGTCTATTTAATGAAGTACACATGCCTGGGATTTTTCTTAAAACAGCAGCCCACTGCTGAGCAATCAATTAAAGGCCTTTGTTTCCTACTATCTTTGATTCCTGCCAGAATGTCTGGAATTTTTGTTTGTACAGCGACTGCTAACCAAGGGCCTCTGTTTTCTGTCCATGTTTCCTATTGGCAGGCAACACTCTCCTCATGCATAGCAGGCTATAAATACCACATTCAAAGTGTGGCCGCCTACATGGCTTCATCAATCCATCTGAAGAGAGAGCTGTGTCTCACACCAGCATCACCCGTGTGTTCTGATCCCCGCCACCTACGACAAGAGCAACCTAGACACTGTTGCTTGGAAGCTAGGACATTCTAAACTGTCTTGGAATCTCATCTTTTAAGATGATTTCTGCAACCTTGAACCCTGGAACTCACTTGTTCAGCTGGTGCCGATGAGCCTCCCTTGACTATAACCATCATTCTCACTGCCACTCAATGCTCCATCTACTTCGGCCCATTACACAGACCTCAGGTTAGTGTACTAGCCAAGCACCTATTGTGTTTGGTATTTCCTTTCTTTGAAGGCACCCTAACAGTTTGAATTTAAATGAGAAAGTTTCAGCAGAAGAAAAAGAAAAAAGAACAAATCATGTGAGTTATGTGAGGTAACACAACATAAACAACAGTTAATAGGATTACATTCATCAGTGAACTAAGTAAAAATATATGCTTAAGACGTAGCGTAGGGGTCAGTGGACAAAGGATCCTCAAATGGACTCAGAAGTTTTTTTAGTAATTCTTGTTTGATAATCCCAAAGATTCACACCTGCAAAAACATCAATTTATTTGCTGAAGTCGAATTTTACCTTAGGAAGAGTAGAATAGTAAACCCAGTTGTGCTCTCCAGAAGGGGGTAGGGATTATGGAGGTAAGCCACAAATAAGAGAAGGGGGCAAGAAAAGCGTGCTCAAACTGATTGTAAAGCTTCCATGTATGGTTGCCTTCAGTGGTTGTGGTGTTTTGTCATAGAGTACCTCTCCTGTCAAAAGGAGAGTGCCTTACCAGTAGAACTTAAAGGGTCCTGCTCAAAAAGATTAACACCCACCCACCATTCTTTCCACAGGAGCTCCAGGTACACCAGAACCGTCGATCTCTCTCCCTCTTAAATCATCCTTACCCCCAGGGTCAGACTTTGGTGTTATTTGTCTCTTCTGACACTAAGGATTAACCTCAGGGAGAAGTATTGGAAGATCTTCACTTCCATAAACATCCTGGGAATTCAGATGAGTGGCCCTTGGTTTGAGTAAAAACTGCATCCACTATGCTCAAATTCCTCCAAAAACACCAGTGGGCTGATAAAAGACTAAACTGTAGAATTCGGGAGGTGTCACGGATCCACTGCTTCCCAAATTGTATTTCTGAAAATCCTTTTGGTAACTCCACAAATACTGAACGGATATACATCAAATTTGGTCCCAGGAACCCTTCCCCTGGGGCCCATCCTTTTCTTTTTTATTCTTATCAAATGGAGTAGGTACAAGCGGTGCCCTTTCTGGACCATTTTGGCCCCGGGGACACCATCTCTCACCCAGGGCATCTAGTCATTTTAGCTAGGGACCGCGGGGGAGCCGGAATGCCCCCACTGTACCTGCTTGCTCCCCGCATCCTGTGGGAGCCGGCATTGCTTTTGAACACAGGGAGCTGCTGACATGATGCTCCAGCTGTCAAAATGCAATTCTGCTCTGCATGTAAAATGCTCTCGCTTGCACGAACCACAACAGCATTTGCTTTGGCTTGGTGGAAGTGGTGCTCCCATCAAGACAGGCCAAGTTGCAATGTCCCGGGGTGGGCACCCCTGGACATTGCTGGTGCCAGGCCTGGGAGGCGGCAATCCTCAGGGTCATCTAGGGCTCCAAAATTGGGTCTTCATGGCCCCCTCATTTATTTGTTTTACCACCGAGGAGGTGGTGGTCCCTGGAGCTGTGGGGGGCAGAGTCCCCAGCATTAATATTATATGTAGCCCTGTGGAGGCAGTGGTCCCCAGGGCACGAGGGTTGCCGCAAGGGCAACTCCAGCATAAATGATGAAAAAATGCCCTGGGGAGTTGGCAGTCCTGGAGGCTTAAAGGATTTTAGGAGGGGCGCCCCATGGGCCCCCCTCCTAGATATTTAAACATGCCCCTGGGACCTGGCCCACTTGGGCCATTTAAAAAAGAAGCGAGGGAGCCCGCACTTTGTTTAAAAAATGAATTAAGTGGGATTCGTAAATCCAGAGCAACTCCTTCAGAATTATTTTTTCATGCTTTTTTGCACCTGCAGGGTCCAGTGTGCCCCCCGCCCCAAAGGACCTAGGGGTTCAGGGTTTTCTACCTTCACCATCTTTTAATGTAATCTTTTTTTTGTGACTCGGCTCAACGGATTCATAAGATGGCTGGCGACACTTCCTGGTTTGAAGTGTTGGTAGCCAATAAGATCTCAGCATGAGAATTCGGGAGGGGTCACGAGTCCACTGTGTCCTAAGTTGTATATCAGGAAAACCTTTCAATAACTCCACAAATACTGAACGTATTTACACCAAATCACAAATAAGCACTACCATGACCCAACATCTACCTTCCTGCCAAACTTGTTGTAATTCCATTTAGCAGTTCAGGCAGTAGCTGTGTCTAACGGTCCTATGGAAATTAACATGGGTAAAAAATGTTTTTAAGTACCCCTTGGTTCTCGGCCCCCACTTGGCGGATCACCCAAAAACTTTCAAGATAGCAGCTGAGGGGGGCATTGTATTAGTTTTGAAAATTTTGAGAAGATTCGTCAAATGTCATCAAAGAATTTGGTAAATGAGGAAACGCTCCACCTATGAAAGCAAGGTCCTAACTACCACTAGCTACTTGCGACTGCCAGCAGGTCAATATATATATATATATATATATATATATATATATACTAGCAGCCCGTCCCGACGTTGTCCGGGTATGAATTGCTGCCGGCCAGTAGTATATTGTTTTGTAGGATTTCGTTTTGATAGCTTTTCTTATCTGTGACAGGCCTGTGAAATGCTCCGATTCACAGTGCACTGCTGATGCACTTAAGAGCGCGCGTTCAGTAGTGTGTGAACTCGAGTTTCCCTACTTTATTTTTCCTTGCAATATTATATAGCGCGAACTCGACAACATGGCATGAGCACAATTTACATTGCAGAAGAACACATTCATTTGTGGTAGGCACGGGAAGACAAAGCGATTTGCCTGGAATCACAGGATGTTGAGCTGATGCCGAGATTCGAACGTAGCTCCTCAGCTCTAAAGTTCGCAATTCTAGAACTTGTGGCGGGAGGTGTGTCTAAAAGTGTATGTCGGTGCTGGCCATCAATGAGAGAGACCTGTGCATTTTTTAAATCGGTGGTGAAAAAATATGAGTATGTTGCTGGAAATGTGGGCCGCCGTGCCACCTATGTACTTACCGGGGGAGGGTAAACAACCATTATTCCGCAACTTTCTTTCCGCATAACATCACTCGGCATACTTTCATTACGAAAGTACCATGTCTCCGCAATGCCATTATAAGGCATGGCATTACATTTTACATGCTTTTACCACGCATACATTTACAACGAAATTCGTTGTAAATGCATGAATGGTAAAAACATGTTTTTTTTTAAATGTTTGGATAAGGTAAGTATGGGTATAGGGGTATATGTTTTGGGGTACTGAGGTATATGTTTTGGGGTGTTTGGGTATTTTAAGGGTTCAGATATAGTTTGGGGTTATGGGGTACAGGGATAGTTTTAGGGTTTAGGGATAGGTATGGGTTTTGGGGTACAGGGGTATTTTTAGGGGTCAGGGCTAGGTTTGGGTTTTGGGGTATAGGGGTATTTTTAGGATTCAGGGGTATGTTTGGGTTTTGGGGTACAGGGGTATTTTAAGGGTTCAGGGCTAGGTTTGGGTTTGGGGTACAGGGGTATTTATAGGGTTCAGGGCTAGGTTTGGGTTTTGGGGTACAGGGGTATTTATAGGGTTGAGGGCTAGGTTTGGGTTTTGGGGTACAGGGGTATTTTTAGGGTTCAGGGGTAGGTTTGGGTTTTGGGGTACAGGGGTATTTTAAGGGTTCAGGGCTAGGTTTGGGGTTTGGGGTTCAAGGGTATTTTAGGGTTCAGGGGTAGGTTTGGGTTTTGGGGTACAAGGGTTTTTTTAGGGTTCAGGGCTAGGTTTGGGTTTTGAGGTACAGGGGTATTTTAAGGGTTCATGGCTAGGTTTGGTTTTGGGGTACAGGGGTATTTTTAGGGTTTAGGGATAGGTTTGGGTTTTGGGGTACAGGGTTTATTTATAGGGTTAAGATGGGTTAGTGTTTAAGGGTGTTGGGGTATTTTAAGGAGTAAGGGTGGGTTATGATTATGGGGTGCAGGGGTATTTAAAGGGAGCAGGGTGGACACCCGGAGCTGGAATGTACAGAACCTGGGAAGAAAAAACAATGAAATATTGGGCATAACGCTCGCTTTTTTTTCCATAATACCGCGCCCCGCACACGCCCACGCCCCTAGCACACGCCCACAGCACACGATATGAGACATGGCAGAAGGGCGGAATGTACCACACGCCCCCAGCGTTTGTCAGGCCCCCAGCACACCCCCACAGCACAACCTAGACACGCCCACAAGGGACTACATTGCTGGCACGGTTCTTTTACCTTTTAAATGTATATGGTGGGCGTCTGCATAGCCTATGTCCTTCTGCTGCAACTGCCCTTTCCAACGCTGTATTGGGTGTTGTGATTGGTGCTGTGGTTCCTGAGATTACCCACCTCAAAGATTTGGGCCCTCTCTTTATTATATTAGTATATATATATATATATATATATATATATATATATATATATATATATATTACCTACTGGCGGTCGCCAGTAGGTATATATAGTTAGGATTTTTTCTCTATGGGTTTTTTGAAAATTCTATGTCTAATAACTTTGGCGTTTGTGGACGGAATTGGTTGAAATTTTCAGCAAAATGGCACATTTTGTTTCTGAGCAGCCCCTGAAAATTTTGGGGGGGTTCGTCAAGGAGGGGCCGAGAAAAAAGGGGGGTCCCAAAACGTGTTTTTAACATTGAGTTTTCCATAGGGCGGTTGGCCTCACTTTTAGCCCGAACGGCTGAATGGATTTGCACGAAACTTGGCAAAATTGTAGGGACTGGTAGCCCGATGTGCCTTTTGTAGGTCTCAATATATGTGCTCCAGTGGATTTTGAGAAATTAACGTTTAAAAAAATATATATATCTGTAACAGCGGACCGGGCAGCGCTCTGGTTCGCGGACTTTTCGCGCAACGGAGCTTTGTGAAGCGAAGCTGATTGGTTCTCCGGCGTCTGTCAACATTCCAAACAGTCCGTAGCGGCCGCCATCTTGTCTCTCGGTAGGATCGAGAGACAAGAGGAGGCCGAAGCGAAGGGGCAAATGACCATAAGGGGGCATAGTACATTGTCGCTCACCCCCTAGGTTTGATGTGGAGGTTTTAAAAGGGCCCCGCGGGGCAAAAAAAAATAAAAATAATAATAATCGAACAGCTGAATGGATTTGCACGAAAGTTGGCAAAATTGTAGGGACTGGTAGCCCGATGTGCCTTTGCTAGATCTCAATATATGTGCTCCAGTGGATTTTTAGAAATTAACGTTCAAAAAAAGATATATATCTGTAACAGCGCACCGCTTCGCGTACTTTTCGCGTTACGGAGCTTTGCGAAGCGAAGCTGATTGGCTCTCCGGCGTCTGTAAACATTCCAAACAGTCCGTAGCGGCCGCCATCTTGTCTCTCGGTAGGATCAAGAGACAAGAGGAGGCCAAAGCGAAGGGGCAAATGACCATAAGGGGGAATAGTAGATCGTCGGTGACCCCCTACGTTTGATGTGGAGGTTTTAAAAGGGCACCGCGGGGCAAAAAAAATAATAATAATAATAATCGAACGGCTGAATGGATTTGCACGAAACTTGGCAAAATTGTAGGGACTGGTAGCCCGATGTGCCTTTGCTAGGTCTCAATATATGTGCTCTAGTGGATTTTGAGAAATTAACGTTCAAAAAAAGATATATATCTGTAACAGCGCTCCGCTTCTCGTACTTTTCGCGTTACGGAGGTTTGCGAAGCTGATTGGTTTTTCGGCGTCTGTAAACATTCCAAACAGTCCGTAGCGGCCGCCATCTTGTCTCTCGGTAGGATCGAGAGACAAGAGGAGGCCAAAGCGAAGGGGCAAATGACCATAAGGGGGCATAGTAGATCCTCCCTGACCCCCTAGGTTTGATGTGGAGGCTTTGAAAGGGTCTCGCAGGGCAAAAAAGAAATATACCGTTTTTTTAGTTTTTTTTGCGTGGAGTGCGCCCGGTTCGCGAACCGGGAAGCGGTCTGGGGAGCGTACTTTCTTGAAAATTAGTGAAAAAAGTTAGAGTAAAATAATAATTGTGAGTGATCAGATGTAGGGTAGCTCTGAGAAGAGCTTTTGGGTTTATGGTACATTTAGGTACTTATAAGTAGGTACCAATGCACAGTCTTAAATTCAGAGTGAAAACTCTGTTGCCCTCATCTGAGAAGTGAACTCCATCTGCTCTGTAGATATCTTGCATGTAGTAACGCAAGTTATTGTTGTACAGGGAGCCCATTCCATGGTCTCTCATGTAAGCTGAAACAGATTTGTTTACATGCTTCCTCGATTTCTCAATTTGTGGACAAAATTGGTTCGACCACCTCCATTTCTGTCTTTGGCATATATTTGAATATACCAAGGCAGTCTGAGGAAAAAGTGCCATCAATTGCTCAAAGGTGTCCTTTAAAAGCATTTCCAGACCTACCCCAGTCAAAGTGCCCAAATCATTACCTCCACAGTGCACAATTAACAGGTCAGGTTTTGGCAAATGCATAAAGGTTTTCACCAATGGTATCAATTGGTGACATTTTAATCCTCTGTGGCCAAACCACTTAATTTCCACATCTTGTAAATTGAGGTTAGGTAAATTCCTGTTTTCAGCGTACCTTTGAGCCAAATAGATGTAGCTATGTCCAACAATCCAGACAGAAAACATGGCGAGAGAAGGTTCTCCTGCAGTCAGATGAAGTGTGGCAATGAAATGGCAGTTGAAAAAATGAGAGTGTAAAATGAAAAAAACTGAGGAGTTTCTGTGTTAATGAAGCAGTAAGAGTGATTGGTGGATTTTGATTGCTGAAAACAGAAAGTTAGTGTGCATGGATGAGTTCGTTGAAAGATGTATTTTGAGTGGCGAAGAAAAAATCATTAAATGAAAGAATGCTTTGGATATGCAGGTGCACTGAGAGTTCAGAGTTCAATTGCAACATTGTTGTGTGAGAGGTCTTGCAAGAGGTGGTTGCTATGCAGAAAAAGCAGAGAGGGGGCAGAGGGGGGAAGGGTTTTGCTTTGAAAAAAAGTGAGGGAAGAGTTTTGATTGGGTGACATGAGAGATCTGTGTGAGGAATTACAGCATTTCTGTGCTTTTGATAGCTGCAGACTCTGGAGTGCATACCTTTTGCTCTGCTGAAGACAAATTGGTGTGTTTCTGAGACTGTTTTGAAACTCAAAGTATTTGCTAAGGTGAGAAAAAATTTCTTTAATTTAGATAGAAAATAGTGTGCTTTAAGGAGAAAATTATGAAGAAAGTTGTGTTTTTCAAATGTTGCTTTGTCTCAAGTGTTTCAGAAATAGATTTTGTTTCTTTGAGAAATTGTAATTGGAGAACATGTGAAGTATTAGTACTGACAGGGCTTTTATGTGCATAGGAGCTGTGGAGTGTTTTCAAATTATGACTTGTAAATCGTTTTTGAGAAAAAGCAATGGTTTTAATATTGATGAGAAGGACATAATGGTGTCTGCTTCTTTATAAGGTAATTGAGAGTCTCTGATGTTATTTTTCCCATTTCAATGTAAGAAGTTTGTCTGTGGAGCAAATTGCTTGTAAATATGCTCCCACCTGTGCATGGCAAATTTAGATTTTGAATGTTTCCGTTACATAGGCATGTTAAAGGTGACTGAAACATGCTGCAAAGGCAATCAAAAAATGCTTTTATGTGTCTTAAGGACATTTTAAGTCATTTCCCCATGTGCAGTGTTTTCAAATTATGAGTTGAAAATCGTTTTTGAGGTAAAGGAATGTTTTCAAAATTTATGTGCGCCATATGACCCCAAATTTCTTTTTCAGGGGTGCAGCAGGGTGTTCTTGAGACACCCCTGCACCGTCGGAAAAATTCGTAATTTGCGATGAGGTAATTGCTAATCGCAAATTGCACCTTCATTCCTATGGGCCTCCTGCTGCATGGAAATGAATGGGTAATCTTGCTGAAATGCAAAGTCGAATCTGTATTTAAAAGGGTCTGCACCTCTGTACGGGTGTTCGCTATGTGAAGCACGAAAGTTTCACGGGCCGAACTCAAGGCCACCTCTCTCTGAGACAAAAGAGCTCTTATTCTTGCCATGCTGTTGAAATGTGCTCCCAAGGTTGGTATTTGTGGCCAGATTGAAAACTCCCTATGTTCATGTGTGGGAGGAAATAGAACATTTCTGCAGCAAATAACCCGTTCATTTACTGTTACGATAAAATGAATACTTTTAATTAACCCAGAACAATCTTCATTATTGAGCATCAAATAACTACCATTTTCCAAGAACTTGAACGTGGGGATGATAGCAGGAACTGGCGTGCCTTGCAACACGCAAGCCATATTTGGTCGGTGTTTGTTGCATGAACCGTGTAACTGTATGTGCCTACACATTAGTGAATGATCTGGCGTCTCAGTGCATTCCTCTCCATTCAGATAAAGGTCTTGATCATCTTTGAAAATCTGTATGTGTATGGAAGCGACCAGACCTCATGAAGAAAACCACTACCTAAAGGTTAATAACGACCTATTGGTATATATTTCATACAATTTGAAAACTTATATAAAGCAAAAGGCAGCGTTATTAAACCGTGGATAAGGCACGTTGCCAAAGCAGTGAACCTTTTGGATTTATACTGGAAATGTTAAAGGAAGAATTACGGAGTAGGGCCTGTAAATCTTTAATGGACAACGAGTAAAATTACTCCAACCATCATATTCCTCTAACTCCGGGATAGTAGGGGTGTTTAATTTTTTAGAAGTAGCCAATCCAAAGCATTTGGTCTGGGAAATTGTTTCATTCACAAACAACATATGATTTGGGATGAGACATGCACGGTGGAAAGCCTCAGTGCCTTGTACCTGCCAGGTTCGTGAACCCCAAACTGATGTAGATCCTGGATATTTTTACACTGTGTTACGTTAGCATGGGCTCATTACTGGTTTAAACGCCATTTTTCCTTTTTTGTAACTTCTGCACACGATACTTAGTTGTTGATTTAGCTTTCAGCCTACCTGCGTCAAGATCTATGCCTGCTTCAAGCAGGCGCAGGGTTTTGATGTAGCTTTGTCCTATCTGATTGTAAATGCGGCACACCGTGGGTGGCAGAGCAGCGGTGCACGTTAACTGGTGCATCCCTGGGGATGTGCTAGTTAATATAAATCTGCCCCTTTACATTTAATTATGTGCAGGGGACACAGAGTAGGTGAGGTTTATCCAAGGTTAAGAAGAGATGAGTCCTGTTCAGTGAAAAATTGGAGATAGGCTTCAGTATATTATATACTTAAGTAGTGTGTTAAGTTTTTGATGACTGTTATTAATTTACTGTTGGGTAATAGTGGTTAATAACATTTTTTATTATATTTTACCACAGATTCAACTGCAGATTATTTCAAGATTTTAGGATGCCTAGCAAAGAAAGAGTAAGAAAGGCTGCAAAACGTCAAAGACAGCAGGACCATGGAAGAATGCAGCAGTCCTCTAACAAAAAGATTTGTCAAGTCACCAAGAAAGCACCGGGTAAGAGTCGAAAAACAGTCATAAGAAATATCTGTAGTAAAAAAAATATTACTACAGAAAATGTTTCAGTCCAGAAAAGGAGACAGAAATCAAATGGTAAGGAAAGGCCAATGAGAAATGTTACTGCTAGAGTAAGAGATAACTCTATGCATGAAAGTAGAAGGAAACAAGAGTTTAGGGATATTCGTAAACGAATGTTCCGCAACAGGATAATTGGGAATTTGTTAAAAAATATTAAGAAAGGTCAGCAGAAAGTGGTTTTTTATAAGAGAAAAAAAATTGTTGAGAAAGTTATTGATCAGGCATTTGAAATTAAACGTAAGTTATTTATTTTGACAATCAATAGAATTCGGAAGCTAAACAAGGTAATTTATGATTTCAAAAGAAATAGTAGATGGAAGAGAATAGTTAATCGTAGTAATTTTTGTGAAGTTTTTTCTGGAGAATGGATGCATAGTTCAAGCTCTGAGGCATTTTTTAATGAGGAGAGTTATTTCCAGGATAATGATTTGGTGCATGCAGTTGACACCAGTGGTCGAGCTTATGAAGTGAAAGATGGTTGTCCAGTTGAAAAAGAAAAACTTGTGACAACAGAGATAGAAGAGGTGTTAGGTAATGAGGTTTTAGGGAGACGTCCTAAGGGTCCTGTGTACACCTGGAAGTGTAGTAGTATTTGCAGTGTACGACAGGATTCCATCAATTTGCTTTGTGATTTTATACGGTCATTTAGTAAGAACAGTTTGAAGCAGAAAATGAAGTTGTTGCAAGAATTAGATCCTTGCAGAGTGAGAGAAGTGATAGGTTTGCATGGTCATTCACTGGCTTGTCTTTCCAGGAGAGTATGCCAGAGTGTTTTTCATCATTTCAGGATGCTAGCAGTGCATCATAATAAAGTGAGGAAATTAGTTAGAATGTTGTATTATGCTAAGAGTCCAGCAATTATGCTTAAACAATTATGCGCTGCCCTTTTGCATGGTTCTGAAATAGATGTGAAGAATATATGTGAAGAAATTGAGTTTTGTTACTTTGGAAGTAAAGAGGAGAATGTTGAAATTGACCAAGAAGAAGAGAGTAATGTGGAAGATAGTGTACAGGTTTCCAGTTCAGATAATTTCCAGAGGGAAATTGCGACGTTTGAGGTGAAATCAAGTGAGAGGCCAAATTTCACTTGTGTGTTGTCGACGCACTTATTATAAGAATCAGACTAAGTTAGTGGATTTATATGGAAAAAGTGAAAGGGAAAATAATAGTGAATGGAAGGATTTTACAACATACTTGATGGTAGAAAATTGTTTTGATTTGGGATTGGATCAACGTGTGTGTACTTATTGTTGTAACAAATTAAATCAAAACCAGATGCCTGCTAGAGCAGTTCATAATAATCTGGAATTGGTTGAGATTCCTTCTGAATTGAAGGATTTAAATACTTATGAATCTATTTTGATTCAAAGTATCCATCCCTTTCAGGCTATTGTAAGAATGGAGCCAAAGACAGGGAAATTGCCTCCATCAGATTTACAGAGAGGATTAAAGGGAAGAGTTGTTTATTTGCCTCTAGATTTGAAGAAAAACATTAACACAATTGGAGTAGAAAAAGTGGAAGAGGAACCTCTTGTTATCTTAGTTAATGGGGTTCCGACAAAGAATAAGAAAATATGGCAAGATTTAGTAGATGTTAGGAAAGTCAAAAGGGCAACATTGTATTTGAAAAAATATAATAAGTACTATAAAAATGTATATGTTGCAGAAGAGGAAGTAAGTGAGGAAGAGGATAACGATTTGTGTGCTGGTCAAATTGAGAAAGTAGAACCCTGTACTAGTGAAGAAATATATGAACATTATAGTGTTCATCCTTTGCATTCCAAGGAAGTCATGGGGAATGCTATTGAGTTGTTTCAAATGAAACAAGCGAAAGGGAGTCCCATTAGTGTTTGGGAGGAAAGTTTGGAAGCTCGGTGTTTCCCACAGCTTTTTCCAACAGGTCTGGGAGGAAGATATGATGAGCGACCTCATCAAATTCCTGCTTCTGAATACCGGACTTTGCGATTGTATGCAGGAGATCCTAGGTTTCGACAATGCATTCCTTATTTGTTTCATCTCCTGTTTGAAAGCGATCTGTCTGGACTGTCATATGCAGTGAACCACATCTTGAAAAGTGGTATACACATGCAAAACATCTCGGCAAGTGACTTTATGGATAAAGTCAATGTCCAAGACAGTATTTTGGATTCTCACCTGATTAATCTCATGGCGTGTCAGCGTGGTACTAATGAGTACTGGTACCGTCGTCATGGTGATTTAAAATGTATGCTAAGGAACTTAGGAACTCCCACATGGTTCCTCACTTTGAGCTGTGCTGAGTATGGCTGGGAAGACTTACTTGAATTTCTACGAGAGGCAAATGCTAACGTAGAAAACATCGAATTCAAGACACCCGGAGAACTGTGCTCTTTGGATCCAGTCAATGTATGTAGGTACTTCAATCATAGATTTGAAGGTATGATGTCTTTCATCATGAATAAGAAGAATCCACCTCTTGGAGAGGTGTTGGATTTCTTCTGGAGGAAGGAGTACCAAGCAAGAGGTGCTCCTCATATACATATGTTGCTGTGGATCAAGGATGCACCTAAATTTGGAACGGATGCAGAAGACTCAGTGATGAGTTTCATAGAACAGTATTCTACGTGTGCTGTTCCAAACGCAAAGGAGAAAAAAAGCCTACGAGAAAAAGTTCTACGTTTCCAAAGCCATCGATGTGGAAAGTACTGTCGTCGTAAATTCCGGAACAAAGACAAGTTCTACACCAAATGTCGTTTCGGCTTTCCACGTTCGGTGATTTCTAAAGGAAGAGTGAACAGTTTGATGTCTTCGCTGCGACATAATGTGATGAAGAAATCACCTAAAAACACATACAATTTGAAGAGGAACGAAGAGTCTAAGTACATTAACGACTACAACCCGGTGATTTTGTCCATGTGGAATGCTAACATGGATATACAGTTTGTGGCTGATAACTGTATGGCTGTGGCTCGGTATGTGACATCTTACATCACCAAAAAAGAGAAGACAGAATTGAAGGATATGTGGGAGGACATTTCCCATGAAAAGAGCCTCAGCAAGAAGTTGTACAGTTTCAGTCTGAAGATGTTGTCGCATCGAGAAATCGGAGCTTACGAATGTTCTGACCGGTTGTCTTCAGCAAGTCTCTATGCCAAGTCCAGGAGTATCGTTTGGGCGAGTGTTGGTCTTGCTGCAACGCGTAATCGAGTTCTGAAACCTGTGCGGGAAATTGAGTATTTGGCGGAAAAGGAGCCAAACAGTACCGACATTTTGAAGAGCAACATGTTGGATACATATTATCCAAATCGAAGCAGTCACCTCGAGAATGTTTGTCTGTATGAGGTTCTGCAAAATTACATATTCAAGAGGAACATCAAAGAAGATACTGAGAAAGGAGTGTATGCTGTAATAGGAAGTGAGGGATGTCTGGTCAAGCAAAGAAAATGCCACTTGATAAACCATCGAAAATTGAGTGGCGAATCTCCTGAAAAAAAGGAGTTTTTCTATTTAGCACTTTTGCAACTTTTTAAGCCTTGGCGTGCAGAAGAGGAACTGCTTGGAGATTTCCTTTGTTACGAAGACTCATTCAATGCTGCCAAGGAGACCATAGAATGTCCTGCTTTTCCCAAATATGTAGAAATGTTGAATGTGGAAATTGAGCAGGAAGCAACGATTGC
Source organism: Lissotriton helveticus (assembly GCF_964261635.1). Classification (NCBI taxonomy): domain Eukaryota; kingdom Metazoa; phylum Chordata; class Amphibia; order Caudata; family Salamandridae; genus Lissotriton; species Lissotriton helveticus. The sequence goes on along the minus strand of NC_136067.1, from coordinate 1,526,342,750 downwards.
AGCCGAGATTGCCAGAGACAGTTCTCAGGACAGTCAGAGTTCTGCTTCATTGAGTCAGGATCCACTAGGAGGACCTCTTATCGAAAATGAAGCTGCCACTGCTATGAATGAAGTGGAAAGAGCCATGGCACATGCTCAGGAGGATGCGGTTAACTTAGAAGAGTTGGAAAGACAACTCAACGTTGAGCAGAGGAAAATATATGACGAACTTACCATGCAAATTGATCATGGATTAATTCATGACAAGAAAGAGTGCTCATGTACGTCGTTGAAGCCTGTCCGACTGTACGTGAGTGGAGAAGCGGGAACTGGAAAAAGTTTCCTTATTAAAGCAATTTCATGTTATTTGCAGGAAAGGACAGAGTCATCGCTGTCTTGTGTTGTCACCGCTCCAACTGGACTGGCAGCACATAACATTAAAGGGATTACTTTACATCGTTTACTGATGCTGCCAGTGGAGCATGACAACAAATTAGAATATCACAAGCTATCTGGAGATGCTTGTTTTGAAGTTTCAAGAGTCTTGAGGAAAATGAAACTTCTTATCATTGACGAAGTAAGCATGGTTTCCAATGTCATGCTTGCCTTTGTGCATTTGAGAATGCAAGAAGTTCTCAAAACAGAGTATGATGTGTTATTTGGTGTCAAACACATCATTGTTTTCGGAGATCTTCTGCAGCTGACACCAGTGAAAGGGCAACCTGTGTTCAAAATGCTCACGCATGAAGATACCAGGAAGTGCTTAGGGAGTATTGGCAACGTCAATATATGGTTAAACTTCAATTATGCTGAACTGCATGAAAATATGCGTCAGGCAAAGGATGAAGTTTACAAGACTATTCTACAAGATGTTAGAATTGGAAAAGTGACCGAGCATGGGAAAGAAGCTTTACATGCACGATTACTGACAAATTTATATCCAGACGAAGATGTTGTGCCTGAGAATATTTTTCAGAAAGTTACTGAGAAAAAATCTGGAATATGTTTGATGCCAACTCTTGCAGAATGTGCCAAATTCAACAACAAAATGTTGCATTTAGAAAAGCAAGAGATTGTAAAATTGGAAGCTATTGACAGAGTAGAGCATATGGGATCAACAATTATTTTGTCTGAGAATCTGAAAACAAAATTGGATTCATTAGAGAAGAGTATATCTAAAACTGCGGGTTTTGAAAAGACTCTGAATGTGTGCTTGAACTGCCGTATAATTTTAAGAAGGAATTTACATGTTGAAAGAGGTCTGGTAAATGGATCAATGGGTAATGTTGTTGATTTTGTGAAATACAGAAATAGAGATGGAATTGAATTTTTAAAAATTAAATTTGATGGCATTGAGGAAGTACAGCTAATTGCTCGTTGTTCTGCTAGATTTTTGCTTGTAAAAGACTTATATGTTCGTCGTAAGCAGTTTCCTGTTTGCTTGGCATATGCGGTGACAATTCATAAATCGCAAGGTTTAAGTGTAGACTGTCCATTGGTGAATATTGGCAGTTCTGTGTTCAAGGAGGGTATGGCATATGTGGCATTGTCACGAGTTAGGACTTTATCGGGATTGTACTTGATTGAGTGTGATGTCACAAACATTTGTGCGGATCTAGATTGTGTTAAGGAATACAATAGGTTGAGAAGAGAGTATGCGCCACATTTGCCTCAGTATCCTTTGTTTGAGAAACGTGTGGTAGGCCGGAAACGAAGAAATGTGACCAATACTGGGGAGGTTGTAGCAAAAAGACGAAAAGTCGATGAACCTGAAATTACAAGCAGAAACAAAAAGGATTCTGTTGAAGATGTTGTTGGTTTTCAATTTGAAAACAGTTCTGGTGTCAACTGCTATGCTAATGTAGTAGTTAATGTTTTGTTTTCTCTAGAAAATGTAAAAGAAGAGATTGTGGTCAATTCTGATCAAAGATTTTGCAGTTTGTTAAATTCTGTGTTAGAGAAATGTAGCACTGATAGAACAAACATAGAAAGTGTGTCTGAAATTCGAAATCTGTTAGACAGATGTTCAGGCCAAACTCAATTCTCTCAAAATAGTCAGCAAGATTGTCAGGAGTTTTTAATGTACATGCTTGATGTATTGCATGATGAAGGTGTAGATGTAGATCACCTGTTTGGGCTTTCTTATCAATGGCAGCATGACTGCGAGAACTGTAGGGTATCAAGTACTACTAGTGTAGACTCAGAAAGATTTATATATTTAACTTTGCCAGACAGTAAATCAGTCTCTTTTAATAAGCTAGTAAAAGCAGCTGATCACAACATGGAGTGTAGCCAATGTAAATCTGAAATGATGTCCACATTATTTATACGAACATATGGCCAGTATGTCATTTTAATGTTCCAACGATGTAGGCCTGATGGAACAAAATTGACAACTTTAATTAAAAATGTTGTGGCTTCACAGTTGTCAATATCAGGAAGGACTTTTGTAACTGTAGCAATTATATATCATGATGGTCCTTCAATAACATCAGGACATTATACAGCTTATTTAAAGTGTAGAAATGGCTGGTCATTCTGCAATGATTCTGTTTTAATTTTCAAAAAAAAATTGCCGTTTGACCTTAAAAACTCTTACCTGGTGTTTTTAAAACCAAAATTTTAGGGAAAGAATCTCGGGATGTGCTCTGAGGAATTTCAAGAAGTTCTCATGGCTCCTACACGATTTGGCCTTGAGGATAAGTGTAGTACAGAGACATTACTTCTTACCATAACACTGGACTTTATGGAGAAATACGTGCACTTTGAATGAGTTCAGAAAAACTGTTTCTTTTTATAAGCTAATTGAAGCAGCCAATCAAAACATGGAGTAGAGGGAATGTAAGTCTGCAATGCTGTCTACTGTTTTACATTGCTTTGTGATTAAAAGTGATGTAGAGAATTAAATAATTGTACTAGTCATAAAGGTAGTGTAAGTCTGCTTCATAGTAAGCAGTATCAGTGTGATAGGAAATGTAGAACATGATTGAGGAAGAAGGGGAAGATATTACTAGTCCAGGATTGTGTAAATGATCTTCAACATTTTAATTCTGAAAGTTGTGGAAATGCGAAAAGACGGGATTGGCTAACAAGAAATCCAAGACTTATACATGGCTCTGACAAGATTTGGCCTTGTGGAATCTTGTGGTAGAGAGCAAGAAGTCATTTATTGTATGTAACATGTTTTTGAAAACGATGGAGGTTTTCTTTCAGAAAGTGGCGGGTTGAAAGTAATAACAGCACAACAGAGTGTAAGCTGTTCATAGGACATCCTTGGCCGTCATGGAAAGTAAGTTAACTTTAAGGAGTTCTGAATTCTGATTTTTAATGTTGTATGGGTTTTTTAAACACAATCATTTTGATTGTGTTTTTTTTTCCCCGCTGTTATATGATGAATACCTTCAAGTCACTGTTTTAGTGAAATTTGATACATTCTGAGAACAGCAAAAATAAACCATTTAACATGTATAATTAATTCTGTTCTGTTTGCATTTATGATGTACATGTAGAACTGTGTAGGAGGCATGGAGAAGGTGAGGCTTATGTAAGTGTCAAAGTTGTTGCATACAGTCCTCATATTCTACGTAGTCTTTTATATTTCATTACTTTCACTGTTTCTGACTGATCTAAAAATTTTTTTAAAAAAGAACAGTAAGTATAAGGGAAGGAAACAGACAGTTATGTTAAAAGAAACACAGCTATAGGGAATAAACTAGGGATACTGTTACCCGCAATCCTCTGCTGATGATGTCACTGAGCATGTCATGAATGATGTAATATGTGACATCATCAGCAGTGGATTACGGGTAATAGTATCTCTAGTTTACTCCCTTATAGCTGTCTTTCTTTTAACATAAGTGTCTGTTTCCTTCCCTTATACTTACTGTTCTTTTTTTAAAAAAAAATTTTTGGGTTCGCTTCCGGTTCGCGTACCGGGGAGCGAACTGGGAAGCGAACTAAGAGAAATAGAGGTTGGCACAGTTGCAAATATTGTACCAATTTTTTAATAACGGGGAGGTAGTTCTGAAAAGAACTTTTTTTTAAATTGTTTTTGTTGTTTTATATTTTTTTTATTATTTTTCTGAACATTGTTTTACTTTTTTTGAATTTTTCTGAACAGTTTTATAATTTTTTTGTTTTTTTTTCGGAGAGGGCAACGAAAACGATTCATTGTAAAGGGCTCAACAGGAGCAAGAAAACAAAAAAAAAGAATTTATTGTTTGGGGAGTTTCGGACAAACATGAGCATGATTGTCAATAGCTCTGTTGATCAGAGTGATGCTACTTTCTGCGTAGCAAATGAATCCACTGCAATGTAGGCAGACTTGTTTTACTTCACGAAATCTCGTTTGTATATTTGGCACCATCTCCCTGCCCTCTGGTCCCGTTACTTCCGGTACAACAGATCTTCTGGCCATAATAGGGAGATTATCTAGGTCGTCCTGTTCCTCTTCTTCGTCTTCTTGCTGAATTATAACTTTAGCAGGTGGTCCACTCTTCCTTGGATGTGGTGGAGGTGGTGGGGAAGCACCAGCTGAAGCTAGTAAAGAAGCCATTGCTCACTGGTAACAAAGGGTCTTTCTCTCACAATGATGAAAGTCAGAGTGAGGAAAGAAGGAGGGATTTTCACCATTTGGGAAAAAAAATAGTTCTCAACCAATGAAAAGTGTTCATTTTAGATCATATGACCTAGTCTTACATCATTAGGAAACCGAAAGTGAAATGAACCAATGAAAAGTGTTATTACCAAGTCACATGACCTGCTGTGTGTATGTTACGCGCTTTGCAGGGCCTCCCGGTTTGCTTCCAGAAACCTGTGCTTTGCGACTCGGTAAGCGTACGAGTTCGCTAACGTAGCACGTCATATGACGTATCACGCGACAACGCGAAACGTCATGCGGACGGGAGGCGTCACGATGTTGTTTTCTAACGCGGCAGTTGCGGTAAAGAAACGTTTACCGGCTCGTGGTCTATTTCGCGGCATCAAGGTCAGCTAACGGGAAGCTTCCCGATTCGCGAAGCGGGAACGAAGAAAAAAAAATATTTTAAAAAAAAGTTATTAATAAACATATAAAATATATTTTTGGATTTAAAGAAGAATACATTTTACAGCTACAGATATTAGCTGTTAAAAAACCAATGAAATTCACTGAAAAAACCATAGGTTATAGACCATATATAGTTAGGAATTAGCATTTACAAAACCTTGAAAATTCACTGAAAAAACCATAGGTTATAGACCATATATAGTTAGGAATTAGCATTTAAAAAACCTTATTTTACTCACACAAAACCATTGAAATTCCATATATAGTTAGTTGCACTAACTATATATTGCGCACCCGCAATCCACTGCTGATCATGTCACATATTACATCATTCATGACATGGTCAGTGACATCACTGATGACATCTCTGATGACATCTCAAATGACATCACTGATGACATCACTGATGACATCTCATTTGACATCATTCTTGTGCTAATACGATAAACCTCTTCAGACTCTAATATAACCTTAGATACACTCAGTGTATACAGACACTCACACACTGCCACTCATCCATGGAGTTACTCACACACCCAGTCAGTCATGCAAAGAAACAATCTCACCTCCATTTCTTCAACTATACAGTTAAACACACCTTACTTATTGAAACATATACTAACACATATTTACTCTCTTATACAATCCCTGATACAAGTTCACAATGATCGATACAACCACTCACTCATTCAGTGGCTCTCATGCACAGTTATTTATATATGCCAACTCTCACATGTACTGTGTTTTACATATGTACTTACTATGACATGTAGCATTGAGATATCCATTCACTCATCAATACACTCATGCACACAGTCAACTGCCCATGTAGCTGTTTCCACATGCACTCTTGAACTCATACACCTAGTGAATAAACTGCTCACACATCTATGCATAGAGTCACACACCTTCCAGCCACCCCCACACAAACTCAATCTCCCATAGAAATACTTGGGCAACCAATTAATAACACATATAGCCTCTCGTATAGCTAATGATCAACACATGCAGCAGTTTACAGAACAACAGACATAATGATGCACAAATTAAGACAGTTTAGTTACTAACCCATGCATTCAGTGAGACACATTTAATCACTCACTCATACAGTCAGTCACGCACCTACTAAATCCTTCATCCAGACACTTATACATCCACTCATTCTTCAATATGTAAGACATATTTTAACTTTACAGAAACATACAGTCACTGGATGTTGTCATCAGTGATGTCATCAGTGATGTCATTTGAGATGTCATCAGTGATGTCATCAGTGATGTCACTGACCATGTCATGAATGATGTAATATGTGACATGATCAGCAGTGGATTGCGGGTGCGCAATATATAGTTAGTGCAACTAACTATATATGGAATTTCAATGGTTTTGTGTGAGTAAAATAAGGTTTTTTAAATGCTAATTCCTAACTATATATGGTCTATAACCTATGGTTTTTTCAGTGAATATATATATATATATATATATATATAAGAACAGTCCCTGCTTGCTCTCGCCTGGAGCCCAATCCTGGATACCACAGCGCAGCGGAAGAAGAGAGGAGACCCAAGTGCAGGTGAGCAGTGTATTTTATTACCTCGGGGAGACGGCACACCACAGCATGACGTTTCGGCCTTCACAGAGGCCTTGATCACATGTATATATATATATAGATAGATAGATAGATAGATATATATATATATTTATATTACCTACTGGCGGTCGCCAGTAGGTAGTTATATTTAGGATTGATTTCCATAGGGAAATCAATCAATCAATCAATCATAGACATTTATAGAGCGCACTACTCACCCGGAGGGTCTCAAGGCGCTTGGGGGGGGTGCTGCTACTGCTCGAACAGCCAGGTCTTGAGCTTCTTCCTGAAGGAGAGGTGGTCTTGGGTCAGGCGCAGGTCGGTCGGGAGGGAGTTCCAGGTCTTGGCGGCCAAGTAGGAGAAGGACCTTCCTCCTGTTGTCGTTCTTCGGATGCGGGGGACGGCGGCGAGGGCGTGACTGGTTGATCGGAGGTGGCGTTTGGGAGCGTAGAAGTTGATGCGGTTGTTGAGGTAGCTCGGGCCTTGATCGTGTAGGGCTTTGTGTGCGTGGGTGAGGAGACGGAAGGTGATTCTCTTGTTGATGGGGAGCCAATGCAGGTCTCTCAGATGTCCGGAGATGTGGCTGTGTCGTGGGATGTCGAGGATGAGTCTGGCTGAGGTGTTCTGGATCCGCTGGAGTCTCTTCTGGAGCTTGGCGGTGGTTCCGGCGTAGAGGGCGTTGCCGTAGTCCAGTCGGCTGGTGACGAGGGCCTGGGTGACCATCTTCCTGGTCTCGGTGGGGATCCACCGGAAGATCTTCCGTAGCATGCGCAGGATGTTGAAGCACGACGAGGAGACGGCGTTGACTTGTCTGGTCATGGAGAGGGAGGAGTCCAGGATGAAGCCCAGGTTGTGTGCGTGGTCTGTTGGTTTGGGAGCGGTGCCCAGGGCGGGGGGCCACCAGGAGTCGTCCCAGGCGGAGGGCGAGGAGCCCAGAATGAGGACTTCCGTCTTGTCCGAGTTCGCAACATTCTATTGGGAATAACTTTGGCGCCGGTTGAGGAATCTGCCTGAATTTTTCAGCAACTTTGCCTCGCGGCGATCCGCTCCTTTCCTGAAAGTTTGGGGGGGATTCGTCAAGCAAGGACCGAGATAAAAGGGGGGTCCCAAAACGTGTTTTCCTCATGTTAATTTCCATAGGGCGGTCGGTCGCACTTTTAGCTCGAAGGGCTGAATGGATTTTCACCAAACTTGGCAAAATTGTAGGGACTGGTAGCCCGATGTGCCTTTGCTATGTCTCAAGATATGTGCTCTAGTGGATTTTGAGTAATTTAGGTTAAAAAAAATATATATATTTATGGGCGCGCCCCGGTACGCGCACCGGGGAGCGCACCGGGCGCGCTACGCGACTTGCGCACGGAAAGCTGATTGGCTCTCGGGTGTCTGTAAACATTCGAAACAGTCCTGAGCGGCCGCTATCTTGTGTCTCGGTAGGATCGAGACACAAGAGGTGGTAAAAATAAAGGGGGAAATAACCAAAAGGGGGCAGGGTAGACCCCCCCTGACCCCCTAGGTTTGATGTGGGGGCCATAAAAGGGTCCCGCGGGTGAAAACAAAATTAATTTTTTTGTCGATTTTCGCAGGGGGAGCGCCCGGTACGCGCACCGCTGAGCGTACCGGGGGCGTACCATCGGGGAAAATAGTGAAAATAATAGTGTAAAATAATCATTTTGATTGATTACAGGTACGGTAGCTCTGAAAAGAGCTTTTGGGTTCCGTGGCTGTTTTAGGTACCTACAAGTACATCCCACACACACCCACACGCACACAACCCCACACCCCCACACCCACATACTCCCCACACACACTTCTCACACGCACACCTCCACCCACACCCAAACACCCCACACCCCACACCGACACCTTACACATCCACACCCACACCCACACATCCCACACACCCACACTCACACACACACCTCACCCCCCCAACACACACACACACACACACACACAGATACCTCACAGACACACCCCACTCATCCCACACACACACCTCCCCCCCACACACACACACACACCTCACAGACACACTCACACATCCCACACATATACACACATCCTACACACATACCCCCCACACACACCCCACACACAGCTCACACACCCACACCCCCACCTACGCCTAAACACCCCACACACCCACAGCCACACACACACCTCACACACCCACATCCCCCCCCACACACATGTGGAAAACTCAGTGAAACAGTAAAATGATAATTTAAAGTGCTTAGAGGTAGGGTAGGTTCGAATTGAATTGTTGTGTTGTGTGGGTGATTTAAGTACCAACATGTAGGTACCAATGTAGAGTTTTAAATTCAATGTACACCTTTTTTTATGTAGATATCTAGCATGTTGTTATAGAAGTTATTGTGGTATATGGAATGCATACCATAGTCTGTCAGGAAAGTAGAAACAGATCCTTTACGTAGTCCCTGAGAAGACCTAGGGGATCATGGATAGTCTACTCTGCTCCCTTATGATGTTTTAAAATTGCACAGTATACTGTAAGTTTCACTTTATACTATAATATAAACATAATGATTTTGGTAGTACTTAATGAATTAGATATAAAAATGAATAATGTCTCAAAGAATTTTTAATTATTAAATAAAAATTTATTGGTTTGAATTTTCATAGTTCAATAAAACTTCCAGCATTACATCATCTGGAATCTCCTCAAACATGCATGTTTCAATATCTTGTAAACATTCAACAAATTGTTGATCCAAAGACTGATCCATTAATTCTTCATCAAAAAAATCTTCATTTAGAATATCCTCAGATGTCATCTCGAAGGAAATATTGATATTGTCTTGCTCCCCTTCCATTTTTTTTCTGTAAATTGCATACAAAATAACTATATCAGTAGAGTTAGGGCACTGTTGGGTTTAAGTTCAGACAGGTAGTTCAGATTTTTTAACAGTGAAGTTAACTTTGGGCAGTGTATGGTATTCAAGCAAGCCGGGCCGACGACGCCTGAAATGGCAGAAACCGGTCCCCGGAAGCTTGTTTCCTTCCCAGTATAAGAATTGGCTTGGTAGTTTGGTTTGCCCTGTTCCCATCATGCACTGGGACAGGAACAGACTAATTTGCATATAGCCAAGTTCTGAGCTGGGATGGTGCAGTGAGCTAAAAAACGGTGATGGATCAAGCCCTGATCTTTGGACTGGGTAAGAGTGGTCTGCTTAATTCAGGCACTCTGTTCATCACCACCCCCTTTTCTGAATCATTTTGTCCACCATAAGCGTGGAAGGGTATACTCAGATGTGAGTCCCTTGCTCATTGCACCATCAGGATTCAAGCAAGCCGGGCCGACGACGCCTGAAATGGCAGAAACCGGTCCCCGGAAGCTTGTTTCCTTCCCAGTATAAGAATTGGCTTGGTAGTTTGGTTTGCCCTGTTCCCATCATACACTGGGACAGGAACAGACTAATTTGCATATAGCCAAGTTCTGAGCTGGGATGGTGCAGTGAGCTAAAAAACGGTGATGGATCAAGCCCTGATCTTTGGACTGGGTAAGAGTGGTCTGCTTAATTCAGGCACTCTGTTCATCACCACCCCCTTTTCTGAATCATTTTGTCCACCATAAGCGTGGAAGGGTATACTCAGATGTGAGTCCCTTGCTCATTGCACCATCAGGATTCAAGCAAGCCGGGCGGATGACGCCTGAAATGGCAGAAACCGGTCCAAAGAAGCTTGTTTCCTTCCCAGTATAAGAATTGGCTTGGTAGTTTGGTTTGCCCTGTTCCCATCATGCACTGGGACAGGAACAGACTAATTTGCATATAGCCAAGTTCTGAGCTGGGATGGTGCAGTGAGCTAAAAAACGGTGATGGATCAAGCCCTGATCTTTGGACTGGGTAAGAGTGGTCTGCTTAATTCAGGCACTCTGTTCATCACCACCCCCTTTTCTGAATCATTTTGTCCACCATAAGCGTAAAAGGGTATACTCAGATGTGAGTCCCTTGCTCATTGCACCATCAGGATTCAAGCAAGCCGGGCCGACGACGCCTGAAATGGCAGAAACCGGTCCCCGGAAGCTTGTTTCCTTCCCAGTATAAGAATTGGCTTGGTAGTTTGGTTTGCCCTGTTCCCATCATGCACTGGGACAGGAACAGACTAATTTGCATATAGCCAAGTTCTGAGCTGGGATTGTGCAGTGAGCTAAAAAACGGTGATGGATCAAGCCCTGATCTTTGGACTGGGTAAGAGTGGTCTGCTTAATTCAGGCACTCTGTTCATCACCATCCCCTTTTCTGAATCATTTTGTCCACCATAAGCGTGGAAGGGTATACTCAGATGTGAGTCCCTTGCTCATTGCACCATCAGGATTCAAGCAAGCCGGGCCGACGACGCCTGAAATGTCAGAAACCGGTCCCCGGAAGCTTGTTTCCTTCCCAGTATAAGAATTGGCTTGGTAGTTTGGTTTGCCCTGTTCCCATCATGCACTGGGACAGGAACAGACTAATTTGCATATAGCCAAGTTCTGAGCTGGGATGGTGCAGTGAGCTAAAAAACGGTGATGGATCAAGCCCTGATCTTTGGACTGGGTAACAGTGGTCTGCTTAATTCAGGCACTCTGTTCATCACCACCCCCTTTTCTGAATCATTTTGTCCACCATAAGCGTGGAAGGGTATACTCAGATGTGAGTCCCTTGCTCATTGCACCATCAGGATTCAAGCAAGCCGGGCCGACGACGCCTGAAATGGCAGAAACCGGTCCCCGGCAGCTTGTTTCCTTCCCAGTATAAGAATTGGCTTGGTAGTTTGGTTTGCCCTGTTCCCATCATGCACTGGGACAGGAACAGACTAATTTGCATATAGCCAAGTTCTTAGCTGGGATGGTGCAGTGAGCTAAAAAACGGTGATGGATCAAGCCCTGATCTTTGGACTGGGTAAGAGTGGTCTGCTTAATTCAGGCACTCTGTTCATCACCACCCCCTTTTCTGAATCATTTTGTCCACCATAAGCGTGGAAGGGTATACTCAGATGTGAGTCCCTTGCTCATTGCACCATCAGGATTCAAGCAAGCCGGGCCGACGACGCCTGAAATGGCAGAAACCGGTCCCCGGAAGCTTGTTTCCTTCCCAGTATAAGAATTGGCTTGGTAGTTTGGTTTGCCCTGTTCCCATCATACACTGGGACAGGAACAGACTAATTTGCATATAGCCAAGTTCTGAGCTGGGATGGTGCAGTGAGCTAAAAAACGGTGATGGATCAAGCCCTGATCTTTGGACTGGGTAAGAGTGGTCTGCTTAATTCAGGCACTCTGTTCATCACCACCCCCTTTTCTGAATCATTTTGTCCACCATAAGCGTGGAAGGGTATACTCAGATGTGAGTCCCTTGCTCATTGCACCATCAGGATTCAAGCAAGCCGGGCGGATGACGCCTGAAATGGCAGAAACCGGTCCCCGGAAGCTTGTTTCCTTCCCAGTATAAGAATTGGCTTGGTAGTTTGGTTTGCCCTGTTCCCATCATGCACTGGGACAGGAACAGACTAATTTGCATATAGCCAAGTTCTGAGCTGGGATGGTGCAGTGAGCTAAAAAACGGTGATGGATCAAGCCCTGATCTTTGGACTGGGTAAGAGTGGTCTGCTTAATTCAGGCACTCTGTTCATCACCACCCCCTTTTCTGAATCATTTTGTCCACCATAAGCGTGGAAGGGTATACTCAGATGTGAGTCCCTTGCTCATTGCACCATCAGGATTCAAGCAAGCCGGGCCGACGACGCCTGAAATGGCAGAAACCGGTCCCCGGCAGCTTGTTTCCTTCCCAGTATAAGAATTGGCTTGGTAGTTTGGTTTGCCCTGTTCCCATCATGCACTGGGACAGGAACAGACTAATTTGCATATAGCCAAGTTCTGAGCTGGGATGGTGCAGTGAGCTAAAAAACGGTGATGGATCAAGCCCTGATCTTTGGACTGGGTAAGAGTGGTCTGCTTAATTCAGGCACTCTGTTCATCACCACCCCCTTTTCTGAATCATTTTGTCCACCATAAGCGTGGAAGGGTATACTCAGATGTGAGTCCCTTGCTCATTGCACCATCAGGATTCAAGCAAGCCGGGCCGACGACGCCTGAAATGGCAGAAACCGGTCCCCGGAAGCTTGTTTCCTTCCCAGTATAAGAATTGGCTTGGTAGTTTGGTTTGCCCTGTTCCCATCATGCACTTGGACAGGAACAGACTAATTTGCATATAGCCAAGTTCTGAGCTGGGATTGTGCAGTGAGCTAAAAAACGGTGATGGATCAAGCCCTGATCTTTGGACTGGGTAAGAGTGGTCTGCTTAATTCAGGCACTCTGTTCATCACCATCCCCTTTTCTGAATCATTTTGTCCACCATAAGCGTGGAAGGGTATACTCAGATGTGAGTCCCTTGCTCATTGCACCATCAGGATTCAAGCAAGCCGGGCCGACGACGCCTGAAATGTCAGAAACCGGTCCCCGGAAGCTTGTTTCCTTCCCAGTATAAGAATTGGCTTGGTAGTTTGGTTTGCCCTGTTCCCATCATGCACTGGGACAGGAACAGACTAATTTGCATATAGCCAAGTTCTGAGCTGGGATGGTGCAGTGAGCTAAAAAACGGTGATGGATCAAGCCCTGATCTTTGGACTGGGTAACAGTGGTCTGCTTAATTCAGGCACTCTGTTCATCACCACCCCCTTTTCTGAATCATTTTGTCCACCATAAGCGTGGAAGGGTATACTCAGATGTGAGTCCCTTGCTCATTGCACCATCAGGATTCAAGCAAGCCGGGCCGACGACGCCTGAAATGGCAGAAACCGGTCCCCGGCAGCTTGTTTCCTTCCCAGTATAAGAATTGGCTTGGTAGTTTGGTTTGCCCTGTTCCCATCATGCACTGGGACAGGAACAGACTAATTTGCATATAGCCAAGTTCTTAGCTGGGATGGTGCAGTGAGCTAAAAAACGGTGATGGATCAAGCCCTGATCTTTGGACTGGGTAAGAGTGGTCTGCTTAATTCAGGCACTCTGTTCATCACCACCCCCTTTTCTGAATCATTTTGTCCACCATAAGCGTGGAAGGGTATACTCAGATGTGAGTCCCTTGCTCATTGCACCATCAGGATTCAAGCAAGCCGGGCCGACGACGCCTGAAATGGCAGAAACCGGTCCCCGGAAGCTTGTTTCCTTCCCAGTATAAGAATTGGCTTGGTAGTTTGGTTTGCCCTGTTCCCATCATACACTGGGACAGGAACAGACTAATTTGCATATAGCCAAGTTCTGAGCTGGGATGGTGCAGTGAGCTAAAAAACGGTGATGGATCAAGCCCTGATCTTTGGACTGGGTAAGAGTGGTCTGCTTAATTCAGGCACTCTGTTCATCACCACCCCCTTTTCTGAATCATTTTGTCCACCATAAGCGTGGAAGGGTATACTCAGATGTGAGTCCCTTGCTCATTGCACCATCAGGATTCAAGCAAGCCGGGCGGATGACGCCTGAAATGGCAGAAACCGGTCCCCGGAAGCTTGTTTCCTTCCCAGTATAAGAATTGGCTTGGTAGTTTGGTTTGCCCTGTTCCCATCATGCACTGGGACAGGAACAGACTAATTTGCATATAGCCAAGTTCTGAGCTGGGATGGTGCAGTGAGCTAAAAAACGGTGATGGATCAAGCCCTGATCTTTGGACTGGGTAAGAGTGGTCTGCTTAATTCAGGCACTCTGTTCATCACCACCCCCTTTTCTGAATCATTTTGTCCACCATAAGCGTGGAAGGGTATACTCAGATGTGAGTCCCTTGCTCATTGCACCATCAGGATTCAAGCAAGCCGGGCCGACGACGCCTGAAATGGCAGAAACCGGTCCCCGGCAGCTTGTTTCCTTCCCAGTATAAGAATTGGCTTGGTAGTTTGGTTTGCCCTGTTCCCATCATGCACTGGGACAGGAACAGACTAATTTGCATATAGCCAAGTTCTGAGCTGGGATGGTGCAGTGAGCTAAAAAACGGTGATGGATCAAGCCCTGATCTTTGGACTGGGTAAGAGTGGTCTGCTTAATTCAGGCACTCTGTTCATCACCACCCCCTTTTCTGAATCATTTTGTCCACCATAAGCGTGGAAGGGTATACTCAGATGTGAGTCCCTTGCTCATTGCACCATCAGGATTCAAGCAAGCCGGGCCGACGACGCCTGAAATGGCAGAAACCGGTCCCCGGAAGCTTGTTTCCTTCCCAGTATAAGAATTGGCTTGGTAGTTTGGTTTGCCCTGTTCCCATCATGCACTTGGACAGGAACAGACTAATTTGCATATAGCCAAGTTCTGAGCTGGGATTGTGCAGTGAGCTAAAAAACGGTGATGGATCAAGCCCTGATCTTTGGACTGGGTAAGAGTGGTCTGCTTAATTCAGGCACTCTGTTCATCACCATCCCCTTTTCTGAATCATTTTGTCCACCATAAGCGTGGAAGGGTATACTCAGATGTGAGTCCCTTGCTCATTGCACCATCAGGATTCAAGCAAGCCGGGCCGACGACGCCTGAAATGTCAGAAACCGGTCCCCGGAAGCTTGTTTCCTTCCCAGTATAAGAATTGGCTTGGTAGTTTGGTTTGCCCTGTTCCCATCATGCACTGGGACAGGAACAGACTAATTTGCATATAGCCAAGTTCTGAGCTGGGATGGTGCAGTGAGCTAAAAAACGGTGATGGATCAAGCCCTGATCTTTGGACTGGGTAACAGTGGTCTGCTTAATTCAGGCACTCTGTTCATCACCACCCCCTTTTCTGAATCATTTTGTCCACCATAAGCGTGGAAGGGTATACTCAGATGTGAGTCCCTTGCTCATTGCACCATCAGGATTCAAGCAAGCCGGGCCGACGACGCCTGAAATGTCAGAAACCGGTCCCCGGCAGCTTGTTTCCTTCCCAGTATAAGAATTGGCTTGGTAGTTTGGTTTGCCCTGTTCCCATCATGCACTGGGACAGGAACAGACTAATTTGCATATAGCCAAGTTCTGAGCTGGGATGGTGCAGTGAGCTAAAAAACGGTGATGGATCAAGCCCTGATCTTTGGACTGGGTAAGAGTGGTCTGCTTAATTCAGGCACTCTGTTCATCACCACCCCCTTTTCTGAATCATTTTGTCCACCATAAGCGTGGAAGCGTATACTCAGATGTGAGTCCCTTGCTCATTGCACCATCAGGATTCAAGCATGCCGGGCCGACGACGCCTGAAATGGCAGAAACCGGTCCCCGGAAGCTTGTTTCCTTCCCAGTATAAGAATTGGCTTGGTAGTTTGGTTTGCCCTGTTCCCATCATGCACTGGGACAGGAACAGACTAATTTGCATATAGCCAAGTTCTGAGCTGGGATTGTGCAGTGAGCTAAAAAACGGTGATGGATCAAGCCCTGATCTTTGGACTGAGTAAGAGTGGTCTGCTTAATTCAGGCACTCTGTTCATCACCATCCCCTTTTCTGAATCATTTTGTCCACCATAAGCGTGGAAGGGTATACTCAGATGTGAGTCCCTTGCTCATTGCACCATCAGGATTCAAGCAAGCCGGGCCGACGACGCCTGAAATGTCAGAAACCGGTCCCCAGAAGCTTGTTTCCTTCCCAGTATAAGAATTGGCTTGGTAGTTTGGTTTGCCCTGTTCCCATCATGCACTGGGACAGGAACAGACTAATTTGCATATAGCCAAGTTCTGAGCTGGGATGGTGCAGTGAGCTAAAAAACGGTGATGGATCAAGCCCTGATCTTTGGACTGGGTAAGAGTGGTCTGCTTAATTCAGGCACTCTGTTCATCACCATCCCCTTTTCTGAATCATTTTGTCCACCATAAGCGTGGAAGGGTATACTCAGATGTGAGTCCCTTGCTCATTGCACCATCAGGATTCAAGCAAGCCGGGCCGACGACGCCTGAAATGTCAGAAACCGGTCTCCGGAAGCTTGTTTCCTTCCTAGTATAAGAATTGGCTTGGTAGTTTGGTTTGCCCTGTTCCCATCATGCACTGGGACAGGAACAGACTAATTTGCATATAGCCAAGTTCTGAGCTGGGATGGTGCAGTGAGCTAAAAAACGGTGATGGATCAAGCCCTGATCTTTGGACTGGGTAAGAGTGGTCTGCTTAATTCAGGCACTTTGATCATCACCACCCCCTTTTCTGAATCATTTTGTCCACCATAAGCGTGGAAGGGTATACTCAGATGTGAGTCCCTTCTTGCTCATTGCACCATCAGGATTCAAGCAAGCCGGGCCGACGACGCCTGAAATGGCAGAAACCGGTCCCCGGAAGCTTGTTTCCTTCCCAGTATAAGAATTGGCTTGGTAGTTTGGTTTGCCCTGTTCCCATCATGCACTGGGACAGGAACAGACTAATTTGCATATAGCCAAGTTCTGAGCTGGGATGGTGCAGTGAGCTAAAAAACGGTGATGGATCAAGCCCTGATCTTTGGACTGGGTAAGAGTGGTCTGCTTAATTCAGGCACTCTGTTCATCACCACCCCCTTTTCTGAATCATTTTGTCCACCATAAGCGTGGAAGGGTATACTCAGATGTGAGTCCCTTGCTCATTGCACCATCAGGATTCAAGCAAGCCCGGCCGACGACGCCTGAAATGGCAGAAACCGGTCCCCGGAAGCTTGTTTCCTTCCCAGTATAAGAATTGGCTTGGTAGTTTGGTTTGCCCTGTTCCCATCATGCACTGGGACAGGAACAGACTAATTTGCATATAGCCAAGTTCTGAGCTGGGATGGTGCAGTGAGCTAAAAAACGGTGATGGATCAAGCCCTGATCTTTGGACTGGGTAAGAGTGGTCTGCTTAATTCAGGCACTCTGTTCATCACCACCCCCTTTTCTGAATCATTTTGTCCACCATAAGCGTGGAAGGGTATACTCAGATGTGAGTCCCTTGCTCATTGCACCATCAGG